>NC_079913.1:12963127-13139430 GCF_024868665.1 Triplophysa rosa
CACACACACACACACACACACACACACACACACACACACACACACACACACACACACACACACACACACACACACACACACACACACACACACACAACAAGGCCAGCTAGTAAATCTATCTGTGTGATTCCCTTGTGTCTTTCATTATTGATGCTGCACCTGATAGTCATATTGAATTCATGTGGAAGTTTTATGAATGGGCCATGAGGCCTTATGAAGTTGGTATTCAAAGAGGATTACATGTACAGTAAAGGCTAATTCACACTTATCCTACGAATGCCGACAAACATGTGAAAGCGCTGTTGCGTTTGTCGGATCAGTTTAAGTTAGCCTTCAGAATGTTGGTGTTTGACATGTATTATTAATATCTACCATATATTTTTTGTGTAGATAAATGTGATTCATTTTGCTTTAAATATTGTTATTATGGTTATTGTCGTTGATATTAGTTATCATTTTTGCATTATTCCTTGTTTCAAAGCCACTATGTTTTTGTTGGCCTTACTATAGTTTTTTACCAGACAGTACAGTGTAGAGAAGTAAAGGTTACCATACATTGGCAAATATGTCACTTTTAATGTATTGTTAAAACACGGCTCATAAATTCTTATTTTTTGTAAACAAGTCAATAAGCAGGCTAAGCCCGTGTTCACACTTGATTTCTTTTTTGAAGCGGCTAGCGTCTGTTTTACATTATAATCCTATGGAGTAAACCGTGTTTTCAAAACAGTCCTGAGCGCCAGCGTCTTTTTCTGCAGCTCAGGGCGTCTTTTGAGGATGAAAAAAGTAAAAACGCCCTAAGTCAAGCACCTTTCTCACAGCTAACCAATGACAAAGACCTGTCGTTTCCATAACGACATGCAAGGAATGGTATTTGGTCGAGAATGCTCAAGCTCGAAAAAATAAAATGGCGGACGAAACACCCGTTGGAGCATAGTTTTGTATAAATGTAAGTTTAATTTTCACTTTCAATAACTTCTGATTGCATTTCTAGCGAGAAATTAGTATTGTAGTTTTTAAATATGTGATTGGTTATTGCAAAGATGCTCTCTGTTTATAACTCAAATAGATTTCCGTTACGCTGCCTATGAAGCCTGTCTCTAAGCTGCCTACGTGCACAAATGCTATCTTTGAACATTGCCGGCTGCTATTTGTAACCACAACGATGCGGGCGTTTTTTTTTTACTAAAAAAGCACCATTGTCAACTTTTTTGTGTTAAAAATGAAGTCAAGTGTGAACACAGCCTAAATGACCATATCTACCATATCAACTTGGTGACTTTGTCGCTAGATTTAGCAAATTTTCAGACCCCTTTAGCGACTTATTTTTCAAAAAGCAACTAGCGACAAATCTAGCTACTTTCTAAATAAGCTTTGGCGACTTAGCAACACATTCTGCTTCACTTCAACTGCCCCGCAAAAGCGAGTTTTTGCATTCCCAGAGCAACACCGCTCTCTGTGTCTACTCGGTTCATTGAGCGGCAGGGAGAAGCAGGACATTCAGTTCAGACCACGAATGAGATAAGCATGTACAAACAGTGTTTCCAAAAACTAATCACTTATTGACTTTGTTTGATCATTTATGATTTAAAACGCAATGACTGTATTTACGTACGGACTGTACGGAATTTAGCTGTTCAACGAAAGTGACTGCTGGTGTGTGGTCGAGTTCACTCACTATTACATAGTTTTTGTTGTCTGCCAACAGAAACAGGAAAAATAAGTAATTAAGAACCTATATATTGTGCATTTGGGTGTATTGTTTTAATATAATACTGTATAGGACAGCTCAGAGAGTAGAGATATGAAGCAGACCTGAAGCTCTTAGCTTGTCAGATACTACGTGATGATGTTACTGATATGCGAATTAGCATGTGAAGTCATCTGGCGACATTTAGCGACTTTTCAGGCAGGTTTTATCTACTTTCCATTGAAAATAGTTGGCAACACTGAATGTGACCACTTTGGAATCGAAACTGAGAATCGATAAGCAGAATCTCAATCAGAATTGATCAAATTTCAATGATACCCAACCCTAAAGCTAAAACCAATTTTTAACCCCTCCCTTCCAGTCACCTGGCTCCAACGGTAAATGTACAGAATCCAAACGATTATAGGGATGGGCACGAGTACTCGATTACTCGAGTACTCGATTACTCGAGTACTCGAACACGACAGCGACGATCGATAGTGAAAACGATGATCGATTGTGGGTTTAAATACAGTTTTTAATTATTTTCTTTCTTTCTGATTGGTTATGCTGGCATTTCGGGTTGTGCCCAGAAATTTGATTGTTGCGTTGCGAGAGTTTGCGGTCCAGAGTCAAGTCCGGAGCACAGAAGGGCATATTGAAAGCGCACAGCGATGCTTGGTTTCACTTTGATAAACCTGACGAAAATACAGTCTAGTGCAAAATGTACAGCACCAAGCAGCATACAAAACATACAAATCTACTACAAGTTTGATCCGTTATCATCTTACACTCTGTCTAACGTTACACCGCACGCGAGCGGCGCGATGCAACATGGCGAAAGCAAAAAGAAACTGGACGTTTGTTGCGTCTCTTTGCGCTGCATCCAGTGTGCACAGAATTTCTGTTTGTTGTATTCGCGCCGCTCGCGGGCAGGGCGAGCGTTTTCAATCCATTCCCATGGAAGCTGAGCTCGCGTTGCGCTCGCGGAGCAAAGCGAGTATTCCTCTTCTCCGCGAGCGCCACGTGAACGTGCGCTGAAGTTCATAAGAAATTGAATGGATTAAAAACGCTCACCCTGCTCCGCACCAGTATATTTGGAGACAAAATGTCAGGTGAGACCACTACTATCAGACAGACTTGTCAGACGAGCATAAGAGACTTTACCGTCAGACACTGACAGACAGAAATGTGACAGGGCAGAGATGACGTTTCATCTCACGCTGATATTTCTTTTAAATGTTTACTTTGTTTTCAAAAACATTGATTGTTAGATTATTAAAAATTCACTGTGTCGATTTAATTAATTACTCAATCTTATAGTTTTATTAACATAAATTTTCGTATCAGTGTTGTAATTAAAATATTTTCATTGTCACCATGGTATGGGGGACATGCCCCGCCCCCTCTAATGCCCCACTCCCAATTAATCGAGTACTCGTTTTTCAAACCTGTCCAGTACTCGAAATGAAATATGATCAGAAATGCCCATCCCTAAACGATTATTTATTATTTATTTGTTAAATATCCTGCTTTGTGTAAACTATGTTTTATAGTTATATTTTTCACTAGTTGTCATTTAGAGATGTATTTAAAGACAGTTTTATATACAAATTTTAAAAAGCTTTATACGAAGCAAGCTACTGGTCTTGGTTATACTTTATATAGGTGGCCTTATCTACCATGTACTTTACCTTTTGATACAAATTACTTATAATGTGCATACATGTTGGTGCATTGTAATTACGGTACTTGTATTTAGTGTAGTTTCACTGTTAACGTTACTACTAATGTAACTCCAAAACCTAAATCCAACCCCTAATCCTAACCGTGCAATTACTCTTAAACCTAACCTTACCCCAAGCTCATAAGCAGTAAATGTGAGACATTTCAGGAACACCATGTAGTTATACAGTAAATCTGTTGTCTTGCAGGCATTTAATGTTACTGTATAGTAGTTAAAGCCACTGCATATAAAGTATGACCCTAATTCTGTTGCTAAATAATTGAACTTTCAACTATTCAAGTTGCTTGTACAGCTTAAAAGTAGCTTCAAAGTTCAGGGATTTGACATGTGCAGGGCCGTCTTACCATTAAACTTGTTTTTTCAAGTTTTGGCTTCTCTTTTTCCTTTGTCTTTTCTTTCTTCTCCTTCTCTTTCTTCTTCTCCTCCTTATCTCTCTCTTTCTCCCTGGCCCGCTCCCTCTCCCGTTCCTTCTCCCGTTCCTTTTCTCTATCTTTCTCCTTCTCTTTCTTTTTCTTCTTCTCTTTCTTTTCCTTCTTCTTGTCTTTGTCTTTTGTCTTGGCATCTTTAGGATGCGGGAACAGTTTGTCAGGGAGTATCGGCGGCAGAGGGGGCAACATCGATGGGATACGTAGGCACGTCTGGGGGCTGAATAACGGGGTGGCGGCGACTGCGGCAGCGATGTCTTTGGCTCCTTGAGATATCTTCTTCTCCTCTTTGCTTCGCTCTTTGCCCTTGTCTCGTTTCTCTTTATCCTTTTTGCTCTTCTCTTTATCTTTCTTTTTGTCCTTGTGCTTGTCCTTCTCTTTCTTCCCGCCGATGCCGTCTCTTCGCTCCTCAACTCCAAGTGATAGCTCGGGCCAATGCATCTTGTTCTCCTCCACTTGCCCTCGCTCCTTCTCCCTCTTCTTCTCCTTGTTCTTACCTTTGTCCTTGCCTTTCTCTTTGAGTCGCTCTTTGTCTTTCTTTTTTAGCTTGGCCCTCATGTCTTTCTTAAGTTTCTTCTTCAGGGGAACATCAGCCGTCGGGTCTTTTCGTTCCTGGGGGGGTTTGAGAGGGGGTAGTGGCGTTGGGGGAGAATCTGATGGAGAGGACAGGTAAGAATCTGGATCTAGGGGTGATAGACTGGGTGCCTGAATTGGCTTTTGAATCTGATTGGCCTGTCGGATGACCTCATCTATAGAGTCGTCCATTGTCCAGCGATTGGGTGGACTGAGATGTTGGGGAACTGGCAGAAGTGGCTGTTTTCCAGCGAGAGTTTGTGGAGGTTTGATGTGGGTAAGCGCATGTTTGGGTACAGGTTTTGAAGGGTTTGGCCCGTCACTGTCCGAATCGGAGTCATAAGCAAATGGGTCTGATGTGCCGTCTTCGCCTGCACAAGCGCGAGCAATGACGGCGGCGATAGAGTTCTCAATATCCTCATCTCCGGTGTCGTGTCCTCTTAACTGGCCATCAAGAGAACTGTCCTCTCCAGGAGGAACGCCCCAACCACGCCCAACCGCCCCCAAAAGGGCAGGGCTTGGCTTTGGACTTCTGGGGCTTTTCGGCCTAGCAGGTGACCTCTTTCCCGACTTCTGATTGGTCTTTGGTGGGGTCAATATAAGAGGCCGCCCCAACACACCAGCTGATGCAGAACCGCCTGCTCTTTTGGGCGACTTGTTTTTCTGCCGTGCAGGAGATTGTGATGGAAGTTTGGGCTTGTGTCCAGGCGTAGGGGGTGCCACAGGCGGTCGGGGTAATTCGGGAGAAAGGGGAGGGGACGGGGAATGGGGCATGTGCTGGGAATTGAGGGAACTGAGAGGTTCCCGTGGTTCATTGCTCCATTCGGGACTAACGCCAGGTTTGGTGCTCAGCCGAGGTCTCTTGGCGGCAGGCAAGAGGCCCTCAGGTCTGGGACTCTGTCCTTCAGGATGGCTGAGCCAGTTTTCATCATTCTCCTCTTCCTCTCCATCCTCTTCCTCGCCCAGGGAGACCTGCATGGCCTCGGCTGAAGTGCCCATATCTGGAGGAACTGGTTCCTCCTCTTCTTCATCTGCCAGGGAGAAAGACAAAATATTAATTTCATATATGGTTACAGTAAATTAAATTGCATCCTGAATCACTTTTTCTTTTTGGAAAGAGAACATGATAAAAACTTGGGGAACAGTCTGGGGAATGGCATCAGAAAATAAGACAATCCGGACTCACATGTAACCCACATGAGCACAAAGACTCCAGGTTGCTACAATTTTTTGTGGATTTCTAAAATGTTTTATTTCTTTGCTTACAAGTCCAAGTGTGTAGAGCTCATCTACATATTGTTGCCTAGATATGGCCAGGCCTGCTTTAAGTTTATGGGATTGTTTTACTGTCTACTAGGTGAATATTGTCAAATATTACAGATATGAAAAGTAGCGGCACAGCTCCCCTTAACACACTATCCGATTCGAGTTGTCAATCATGTCTGTAGCACAAATGGTTTAAGACAAGTGACAAGTCCAAGTTCAACCCCTGGCATCTCTTAACCTCATAGCAGTATGAGCAACATAAATAGTGTTTAACAGTGCAGAAAGCATCAGTAATTACACCTAATTTAGTCATGTTTGGCAAATATCGTAGATAATACAACAAATAAGGGTGTGGAAATATCATAAAGTGGGAGTCAGTGAAGAAAAGAGGAGAAATATTAACCGGGTGAGAACATCCCGGGGTGGAATTGAACGTGGATATCAGAGCAACAGATCAAAATCATCCTCACCTGATTACACAGCAGAACAACAGAGCGAACAAGATACACACACACAACATCAGACCCACATCTGAGCACGGAAGCAATCTCTCGTTAAATCAAATATTTCTCTAATATCTCCAAGCACTTTCGTGCACACACGCACATCTAGGGTGATGCGATTCTGGTTAACTGGTGGTAATCTGGCCACTGCTACACTTTTCAACTCTCTGCACCACAATGGAGGACAGGAAGTGAAGGCAGAGCCCTCTGACACTCTCTATTATAAATAGTGTAATCTATATGGTAATATTGTTGTATTCTATAGGCGCAGAATGGGGATAAGATAACATTGTGACTTTAGGCTTTCTTCCGGACGCTGGAATGGTAATAGTTATCAAAGGTTATTTGGGAATGACACGCCGGCTGCTCTCTGATTGGCTAGGACCGGTTATTTATGATACGAATTATGATAAAGATGATGTCTCTTCTGCGTCGGTCGCTCCCGCTCTCCTCAGCCCTCTCGCACAATAAATTGCTATCGTTAATCACGGGAAGGCTTTGTGCCGGCGTGATTACCGCGCCGGTCGGCGTAATAAGAATTTTTATTTAAAGGAAGAATATGGATTTGTCATCGCCTCCTCAGCATGAAGGAAAGGGACAGTATTTCACGACGCTGACATTTAATTTGTACAAAAAAAAGGAAAAGCAGCACGAGTGATATTTGCATTTTATGGCTCTATCCTCCGTTTCCTTTCTTCCTGGAGTAGAAGTGCTCTCTTTTCTCTCGTACAATTAATGCAGATAATAAAAAGAAGGAAAGTGAGTTTGAGAATTTGAAGATGGACGTGGTACTTTCCACGAATAGGGTACAAAATAAGAGCCTGAGGTTAAAAAAAATGAAGTCTTATTTAATTTAAATTCCAATTCAGCAGATCAGTGAATAAAGGCGCATAACCTTCGTAAAATGTTGATGTTCATCTCAGGAGGTCGGATTAAATATTAACCAAGCTTTTAGTTAAAGTTTTGCCATTTTCGCAACTCTGCTCTCAGAGTTACCTGAATACCTTGATTTGTGCGAGATCAAATCTAAGACACAAGGAGATACTTTGTGCGTTTAAACAAAACAATGTTTCTTGCAGTTACATATTACAGTACATAATAGCTTATCAAACACTTTTATCCAATTTGTCTCAATACAAAAACACGATACCAATGTGTATCCCCTTTGTGGAAAGTGTTACATATTTCATAAAAATCAGCATGTGTGCTTACTGAAGGGATTGAAATGAGAGATATCTTTGCGTGCGTGCGATCATTTTCAGACATCGGGCCTCTACTGAGCCGTCCAGCAGAGAAACGGCTCTGTTTTCACTTGCAACCAGTTTCTCTTTCATCTGATATCAAAAATAACCCCCTCGTTCCTATTTTATTTGGCACTGCTGAAGAAAAGCGCGGATTTGTACTCACACATATAAACACACGGCGCTTAATTGATTGTGTCACTTACAAATGCGAATAAGACTAAAGACAGAGAGTGATAACGCCGGAGAGCCACTGCGCCAAAAATGGTACATGGGAATGAAAACAAGCTTACGCACACATTGTGAAGTAATTAAAATAGAGAGATAAGAAACAGAGTGAATGAGATGAGAGAGAGAGAGAGAGAGAGAGAGAGAGCTGTCAATTTACTGAAGCCCAATGTCTGATGCAACCAAATGGCTACACACACACACAAATAGTTCGTTTAGGTAAAGGTGTGTGTGGAAGTCGTATCGCTTTCATTAATATCTTTCTCGTCCCCCTCCCTTTGTGGTGCATTAAAAAGGAAAAGTTGGATTAAAGCCTGCCGCAATTAAAGGCAGCTCGTTTATTGGGGGCTCCAATCAATGGAGAGCGCGAGACATGGGCTAAATGAGACCAGATAAGATGCTTTTAATGTTCCAATTCGCCACAGCCTCCACGCGCGACAATTACTAACATCTGAGAGCGTTGTGTGCGTGTGCCGAAAAGAAGCAACCTGTAGGAGTGTGTTTAATGGAGAAAACATCTAAACCACGCAAAAATTCTTTTAAAAAAAGCTTATTTAATTCTGGCCTGATTACGAATAGTACAGAAATGATTCAATAAAGATCAATCATTTTTGTTAGTTAATACAGGGGTTTTCAAACGGGGATCCAGGGACCCCCAGGGGGCCTCCAGAAGGTTGCAAGGGGTCCCCTAGAATTTTTTACATTTGAATCTTTCTAGTGAGTTTTTCTCATTATAGTTTCTTTTTTGGGACTCAAAGTGAAATTGTTGCCGACTATTTAGGTTTAGAAACAATGTGTTGTCTTCATAATATACTATTTATTATTCATCTAACACATTTGAAATGTTTCTTGACACAGAAAAAACATAGATTGATATATATTTTAGAAAAGGGGTCCCTCACAAAAGGTTAATCATATTTGGGGGCCCATGGCATCATAAAGTTTGAAAACCCCTGAGTTAATATTTGATATGCTTGGATGCATGGTTTTACCCTCACAAGCCTCCATCTTGAGCCAATATTATTATACAATGAAAGTAAGTGAAAACACAGTTAATTAACTGTTACCCATCAAACTAAATATACACATAAAATCTAATTATAAAAATGTGAAAGTTAAAGATCAAGATTTAGAGGAAGGGTCTGCTATTTTTGTGCAATTCATTGGGACAGATATACATATGCGATGAACAAAGAAACAGTGATTCGTAATGCCCAATGGTTGTGTTTTATTCTGCATTTGTTTGCTTATGCAGATATGAAAAACAAATATGGTCACACTTTAGATTAGGGTCCATTTCTCAATCTTACCCAACTATTAACTACGACTTTTGCCTGAATAAACTCAAAACTACTGCTCATAATGTAGTAATTAGGTATAGGTATTAGGTAGGATTAAGGGATGCAGAATAAGGTATTCATATGTGCTTTATCCACACACAACACATATGCATGTTAACAAGAAGCTAAGTTAATAGGTTTGTGTACCTTATTATAAAGTGTAACGTTTTTCCAATTCCATTTTTGCTTCCAGACAAGAGATGTAAAAAAATAATGATTTTAGCTATCGGTGTCAGGCGATATTTATGTTTATCAATGAGTGCGTTTACATGCACAAAATAAACGGATATCTATCAAAAATCAGCTTAAAAAGAAACCTGTTTTCACGTGTTTACATGCATAGTAATAAACTGGCTACGCAAAATACTGCGTTTACATGAAAGTTTGAGACTTGCCGGGTTTCTTGCGTGCAGTGTCAACATCGATAGTCTGTTTAGTAATTAAAAATGCAGTGGGAAAATGGTCAGAAGCTGTATTTTTATATCTCTTCTACCTTGTACCTGCATATGCAACAATAGTTCTTCACTTTGACATTTCTACATCAGCTGCGTGATTCGAGCTTCATGACTTTTATGCGTTATTTTACCGTTACTTCCGTTTGGGACTTTTACTATTGCGCTGTCAGACATGCGCACATAAACAAAACTGAGAGAAAACCGGTAAAGGCGTTTACATGCAGCGCAAAATCGGAGTACTGGGCAAAAAACTACCTCTGCTGAGCAGGTTTTGCTTACGCCGTTTATGAGCTTTCCCCGATAAAAGAAAACCGTTTTACGCATTTACTTGTCCTACTTGTTATCAGCTTATTAAGCTTAATCGGAGCGAGACTGTGCATGTAAACGCACTCATTAAGTCAATGTTGGAAATGGACAATTTCAAGGTATACATTTCCAATTAGGGCTGTGCAAAAATATCGATACATGTAACTATCGCAATATATTTTTTTCTGATAGTGTATCGATAGTGATACCTCTACTATCGATAATTTTTTTTTAATCATGTCATATACATACGGCCAAAAGTAAGTGGAAGATTATAAAATAAAATAAAAATATAAGAACGCTTGGAGCTCTCAGAGCTGATGTGTGGGTGTGCTCTGCTTTCCAAAATAAGTCATGGAGTAATGAGTTATATAAAATAATGCTGTTTGTAGACTTCGCAAGTCATGACACAAGTCACTTGGCTACTGCAGTGCATTAGACAAAAAGTTTATTAAGTAACAATGACATTTATTGTGCTTTCACGGATGTGACACCAGCGCATTTACAGCACGGATGAACCAGAGGTTTTATATTGCCCATGTTCAGTGTTTTAACTGTAATGCACCACAACATCCAAGTGACTTGCGTGACCCACCTTATTCCCCTGTGCTACCCTCCTGAGGGGCACAATCCACAGTTTGAGAACCCAAACCTCTGATCTAAAGCTCTATGCATCGCACATCATGGCCACTCTGCAGAGGTAAGGGATGTTTTTACACTTATCCTTACAGAAAACCCCCGGTTTAGCATGTTGTATTTCTAGCTCTGCTTTTTACATTTTCTATTTAAAGTATTGCAATATGTCGCAAATGTGTATCGTATCGAAATACATAGCAATATATTGTATCGTGACCCATCTATCGTGATATGTATCGTATCGGGAGGCACTTGCCAATACACAGCCCTATTTCCAATTGAACTATTTTCTAACATTTTATTTCTACTGTATATTATACTGACACCTGATTTTTTTATTTAGAAACAAGTAAAACTCTTTAAAAGAATTTCTATATACATTAATGTCATAAAAGCGGTAATCCGCCTTAAAGGGATACTTCACCCAAAATTGAGAATTCAGTCATCATTTAGTCACCTTCGAGATGTTCCAAATCTGTATAAATTTCTTTGTTCTGGTGGACACAGAGAAAGATATATAGAAGAATGCTTATAACCAAACAGATTTTGCTTTCCATTGACTCCCATAGTAGGAAAAAACACTTTATCGTTTTTTTATGTTCTGTTGAACACAAAAGAAGAAATTTTGAAGAATGTGGGACAGCAAACAGTTCCGGGGCACTTTTGACTACCATTGTATTTTGTCCTACTATGGGAGTCAATGGGAGGCAAAATCTGTCTGGTTATACGCATTCTTCCAAATATCTTTCTCTGTGTTCATCAGAACAAAGAAATGTATACACATTTGCAACAACTCGAAGGTGAGTAAATGATGACAGAATTTCATTTTTGGGTGAAGTATCACAAAATTATAAGTAACTATCACTATCGACCAAAACTAAAATACTGAAATATTGGTGAATCTCTAATTAATATGAAACATCAAAATGCAGAAAAGAGAGAAGAACATTGAGATGAAAAGAATATAAACACCCTGGTGTGAAATAAATCAAAGCAGAAGTAAAGTTTGCCATGACTTTGACCTTGTCTGCAGTATCTATCTTAAACACACACAAACGCACCGCCGACTTTCTGTCCTGCAGCGTCTCCTTGCCCTCATGACCTTCGCGTCCGGCAGGGGAAACTTCTGCAGGCTTCCGGCTGTAAGTTATTCAAGAATAAGCTTTGAATAATTGTCCCGCAATATGAGTCCCTCTGATTAATTGCCTGAGATAAGAGCAGCTTCTCACACGTTCTGTGGCGACCGCACTCACTGCAGGGCCCTGCCGAGTCCCCTAATCACAACACCATTTATCTGGATGTGTGTGTGTGTGTGTTCTCGGGTTAACATGCAAGACCGGCTTTTACACAGACTTGTGCAAAATGTTTCAAGAAAATTCCATATTAGCATGTATTAACATTTACGTGCATCTACTGTAGTGGTGGGCGGTGTGACTGAAATCTTACGCGACGAGTAATTTCATGTCACAGCAATGTTTTGTATCTCATTATATGAAGCGTATTAAGCGCAAGCCAAAAGGTAAGATCATACAGGAGAAATGAATGTAGAGTGCGATTTTTTCTCACAACAGAGAAACCAATTTTTGTTTTAAAAAGGAGAGTCAGATTCTAAATTTTGATTGGATTGGCAATATTTGATATTTTGACTGTAAATAAAAGTTAAAAATCAGTGATACCTATGCAAGGAGTGTGAGAGAGAAAATTGTAAAACGGGAAACGCACACTTACCGGCAGTATAAACATGAACATCAAAATCCTTCCTTGATGGTGTTTTAAAAACACGCAAACCATTTGTGCGGGAAGAGACAGAAATGCGAAACTTTACTGATGAACCACCCAGGCCTTTGCGTAGTCAGAATGTAACTATCTTCAATGAAAAACACACATTCTCTTTCTTTTTCATGGACACACAGGCGTGTTTAGGCAGAAAGGTAAAGTAAAAAGAATAAAACAGTTGCGAACACTTAACACTCGGCTAATAGCAAATCTTCTTTCTCCAGTAATTTAGTGCCATGCCTACAGGGCTCCGACTCTTTGAAGTGGCACGAAATGTCAAATCAATTATTGCTTTTTCTATAAGAAAAAAAATATCGGGCTTTCATGCCAACAGTGTACATTGCATGTTTTCAGTTTAAAAAAATAAGTTCATTTGGAAATCATTTATGTACTTTGAAAGCTACTTATCTAGAAACGATACTTGATTACAAAGCGATTGTGTGCTTCTTTCCTTGTTGTGTTTGTATCACGTCGATCCTTTAACAGTTATGATGTTTCAGACTTGCAGATATATTGAATAGTCAATGTTATTTTTATGCAAAAATTGATCAAAGGAAAAAGCAAAACTACATTTTTTCAATAATAACTAGATGACTAATCCTTCGTGTAAGCGTGACTCGCGTGTATGACAGCATTATGATAGCGATCATTAAAAAAAAACAAGAATGCGGATAAACTTGAGTATAACTCTATGTGAATCAGACTTCAAACTACTCAATGAATTAATTCATTAAAATCCCTTATATATAATTTTCCATATATATGAGGATTTTAATGATTTTATAAACCAGTCAAAAGTTTGAAAGCGCTTGACTGAAATGTTTTTATTGCTCTTAAAAATATCTGAATCACAATGTGTTTGCTTAACTGCCTGAAAGTACTTTTGTAGACAAAAATATAATTAAAAAAAATATTTTATTAGAAAACAAAAGCTTTATTGAAAAATATGTTTGAAATTGATGACTTATATATATATATATATTTGTGTACACATACAAATTATATTGCAAAAAAATGTATTATTACAAACTTTGCTGTTTATTATTGCTATTATTATCCGTTTTATTGTTTTAGCGGACATTATTATATAAACTGTTTATATTTTTTATTACTATAAATAATTGTTATAGAAAATTGTTTAACAACAGTACATACTTTTCTGTACTGCTTCCTAACTGGCCGATCAATATTGTCAAATCACTGACAAATATCAAATTATAATTTATCTAGCTATACTGCTCATCCCTAGCTGAAGGAAAACACGGCTTTGCAACACATCACAATCAGTTGCTACTTATCGTCAACTAAACATGTTGATATAAAAGAACAGAGCGGCGTGACATCTCTCGCTGTATTGTGGCGCAAGGTGTTTTGTCCCACTTTTTCCGTCAATATGGCTTATTGTCTTTCCCTGCGAGTCGTTCTTTCTTTTAGGAGAGCGCTGGAGACAGACAGACTGGTGCGCCCACATGTACTCTGTGCCATGCATGGAACTTCAGTTGAGTAACGCTACCCTCCCCTCCCCCTCAGCAAAGTACAGAGGATCAGGGGCCCTGATGGCTTTTGCGATTACAAAACCGCAGAATTTTGCCGTTCCCCAAAACAAAGTGTTTTTAAGGCTTCTGTTTTCTCTAGCGCTGGCGCCACCAGGAGAAGAGTAAACAATAAACACAGACACACACACATACACAAGGACGCGGGCACGTACACACACCACACGCATGTACACGTGTTTGGGTTCAACGGGTGAGCACGCGTTGTGCCACCGACTAATTTGAGATGTATTGAGAGGAAAAGCGTGGAGGTATTGTGTCAGTACCTGCTACACTTCCTATAACCCTGTCATCGCCCACACAGTCAATGACAACTATGGGGTCACCTGGGCGCCTCTCTTAACTGCAACGGCAACACCTGCGCTCATCAAAATGCATACGGCACCAGCATGTTGACTCCACTTCCCAAAACAAACGCCGTTCTCACCGGTCGCCATTAATCCATTAAGCGCATTTTAAAAAGCGCAGTGCTGTTTGGCGAACGGCAACAAAGAGGTTGATGTTTTGGCCTTGTTAAACAAACAGGTCTAAATAGAGTCATTGTTATCAATACATCAGAACGAGTTTGCTGGCTAGCGGACAGCAGCGAACGGAAAAAAGTTCAGCGGAACACTTAGGGCAAATTGACTTTTACTTCAAAGTGCTGGACAATTATGTCTTTTGGCAATTAGAGCGCTTGAAAAAACGGCACCCACTTGAGGCTTGCCAGTGAACCGGTGGAGGAATGCCCCCGAGCCGGCTCGTAGAGGAGTCGGGGGCTGTTGGGTTGTTACTTATTGTCCTGGGAGTCTGAGCAACTCAGACGCCTTGGCAAGAACACACATACATCTGAAACCAGCATCGCGCGCACACATGCAAAGCGTGTCAAAGAGGGGTCAAAAGTGGGGTTAAAACAAGTCTTTCCGCACACAAACCTGATGCACACGTAGTGCTGCATTAAACGCGCCAACTATTCCATACACAAGAAAACTATTAGGCGGTCAAATCGGGGGTATGATCATAAATTGCCATTTTAGTGCTTGAATTGTTTCCAGGTTTAATGCTATTAGAAACGGGAGTCAGGTCTTTGTTCATCAGTGATGTTGAGGTCAGGAAGCTCTGGTCCTTCGTTCGGTTTTAATGCTAATAACATGCTCCTATCTGAAGCAATTAGACTGCATCCGATCCCTATCGGTTCTCTGCGTTTCCAGCGCATCTAAAGAAAATGTTTGCGTTTGAAAAAGTCCATCGCATAAACAGATAAGGAGCGTTGCATCTCAGCGTCTGGCTTAGTTGACTTTGTTCTCGTGTAGATTGGTGACGCTAACCTGCTGCTGGTTCTGATGAACTCTCGCTACTGCAGAACTGATATATATATATTTATATATAAACAGTATACCCACGTCTATGCATGCTTTTTCCGCCATGGATTTGCAATAGTGTTGAGCCATGAATTTACTATAAACATTTTGTAATGCACAAAAATATCCTGAATAACCACCACAGAACACCACACATTTCAGAATTTTTTGAAAAATAATGTAATTTATATGAAAAAAATAGTGCTGTCAATTCAAATAATCGCGATTTAATCGATTACAAAATAAATGTTTGTGTTTGCATAATATTTGTGTGTGTGGCGTGTACATTTATATGTATTCATAAATACACAAACATGCAGGTACTTAAGAAATATGAGTAATGTACATTTATACATTATGTAAATTATATTTAAATATAAATCTAAGTATATTTATGGTAAAAATTGTTATATATATACATACACATTTATAGACACATAAAAATACATGCCACATTTATTTTGGAGTCAATTAATTGCGATTAATTGTTTTGCCATTACTAAAATTGTATTTTTATTTTTTAATTATTATGAAGCGAGTATAATTGTATTATTACTTATTTTATATAACAATCGATTGTAATTCTAACGTTTTTGTTATTTTGATTGAAATTACACTTTCAAATCAAGCAATTACATAAACTTAGATGGTTTGGAAAAAATATGCCTGTTCAGATATTTTAATAATCCAATAAGCAAAAAGGAATTTCTGATTTTTTGAAAGAATAAAAAGAAAAGTAGGTACACTTTCTAACTCAAATATGTATTCAAATGTGTTTTCCTATATAAAACTAACTACACATGCACATTTCAGAACAGGTTGTACAGTATACTCATTTCCTTAAAAACAAATGACATTTTTGCGAAGGGAATGACAACGGGCTAATCTACAGTTCATCAAAAATGTTCTACAATAGTTCCATGTGCATGGGAGGAATCCAGATCCACTACATTTTAGAGATAAAGAAGAGGAATCAACACGCAAAACACGTACAGATCGAGTCAATCAAGTGACTAATTCTTTTCAGACAGTAGACGAGTTCTCGCATACTGTGGTAACGTAAGTATATCTGATTTAAATCCTGCCCACTTACAGATATTTAATTTGATGAGTAATAAGCCATGCAATCTTGCTCCAAGTAATCAAAACATTGAAAAAACCAACAATTCAATGATGGTTTACTTTTCATAATCTCTGCAACACCAACAAAAAAAATTTCTGTTATTGCCTTATGTGTATTATTTATCCTAAACATTTTCTCTTAAGATTTTTTCAATTGTTTAAAATAAATTTCGTAAATAAAAAGACATTTCTCATGATTTTTCTGATTCCAAAAAAAAATTCAGATGCCAACATATGAAATGTTTAAATGATAGACATTCAGAAAGGAGTAGAACACGTAAGAGGAACAGTAAAAGCATGTTGTCGCTAGACGAGGCCATTTACAAGTGCAATTCCGAATGAACATTCCTGCGGCAAGGTCGCGACCTCTTTGTGAGTGTCTCTCAGGTCACGAGGTCGGGTCAATCTGAGGGGAATGTTATCCAAAGCGCTTTATTTATTTATTTAATCTTTCATCTGACTCCACTCCTTTGCCGCTGACCGGGATTATCCGAAGAAATGGAGGCAGAGACGGAGGACTCTTGAGAGGGGAGCGCTGCTTCAAATTAGCCAGAATAAATAATCGGCACTTCGAGTCAATAAACACTGTACTTTACTTTTTTATGGAACAAGTCAAATAAACCACTCGAACGTTTCTGGTAGGTAAATAATAGAATTCGCATGAAGTGATCGGGGGATCTGAGCTCATCTCTTTTTTTCTCTCTGTCTCTTGTCTGTCAGTTATGTTCTGCAGTTGGTTTCTTTTAGAGTTGTTATTCATGACGTTTTTATGCACACGGATTATTTAGGAGAGTACATTGAATATTTGTTGTTTTTGAAAAATCCTTCATAACACTGCAAGACTAGTTAAAGTAATAACAAAAGCTAAAAGGAAGAAGGAAATCAGTTACAGAACTTGATACGAAGATTTTCCCTTACACAAAAAATGACGGTTTTGATAAATAAAAAACCTTATGAACACATTGTGTCAACTACCCCCTTAAATTTTGGAATTTGATTGGGTATGTGGGACACCACACCACATAATTCAACCTACACGGCTTTGTTCAGAAGCACCGCAGTCCGATGCAAGACGGGATCTGGATCAACCTGAGCTGACCGCTTCTTCGTCTATGAACTTCTCACCCTGTGGTGAACACGAAATGGAAAAGCTAGGGGGTGTCCCGCCTAGCGGAGGGGACCAGCATGAGGGTTGCGGGTACAAAGTCTCGAACGTTCTTCTGTTTCCTAAATGGCCAGTGCAACACAGCAATATGGCTCATTTACAGCTAATGGATGTGTAACGTTTGTGTGCGATTGAACTCGCGTGCGTGTGGCATATATGTCTTCAGTTGTAACAGGGGTGAAATACCATACAAAGTTCACGTATCTGCATATGATGTGTGTAGGTATGTTGTGTGACGGTACATAGTGTGTGTGTGTGTGTGTGTACTGAAGAGAGCCCAAACAGCTCGGCGCCAGCAGTCTGCCCTTCCCGTAACGGCTGAACGACAGCAGAAGACTGAGAGAGAGAGAGATTTGCATCTCTTTGTGATAGAGAGAGCCAGGATTCCTCTCGCCTGTACGAAAATACGAATTAAAAAAAGAGAGAAATTCGACAGAATGGCACCAGGATAAATTCCACATGGTGCCGACGTGTATCAGTGTCGACACACACAGGTGACTTACGGACACACCAAATCACACAAAGCGACACGAACGCACACCACAGCGTCTCCGCTCAGGTACATTTCCATGTATGAAACCTGAAGCATCATTTAAGTAATTCCCAAAGCCTACTTCTGAAAACGGAAAAAAACTAAACGGTAACACTTTACATTAAGGCGCTATTTGTTAACAGTAGTAAATGCATTAGCTAACATTAGCTAACAATGAACGATTTAGTTTTTCAGTATTTATTAATCCCTGTTAATGTTAGTTTGTGCCAATACAGTTTTTCATTTTAATTCATGGTGCATTAACTAATGTGGCAACGTTTGATTTTAATAATGTATTAGTCAATTTTGAAATGAACACTAACATTAATAAATGCTGTATTGTTTATTTGTTAGTTCATTTTAGCTAATGCATTAACTAACTGTTAACAGATGGTACCTTTTTCTAGTGTTACCAATACGTATTTCACATCTTTCAAAGTTAAACTTTCACCACAAATAAAACAAACAATGGCAAAAAGAAAAAACGCGGGGGCCGTCTTTTTCCACGAACATAGCGGAGAACGCATTCAAACTTCCAGCTCTCATCTTGGCGTATTAAGATTACTTTAATTTTTCCAATTTGTTTTTATTTTGGGAAATCGTCGAAACTGCTGGGTCAACACGCCAGAGGCAGGCAGTAAAATAAAGCTGCTCATTCTCAATACGGGAGGAATATAATCCCAAACTAACCACTTGAGACACACGCAACTCAATCTAAAAACCCCAATATATTGAAAGTGTGTTTAAGACGAGGGGCTGAACTTAAAAAGACTGGGTGCTTACTCCTACAAAAATACATTTGTGCTGCCGTCGGCACAATTGCGAAGCCCAAATATTTGTACCGCAGAAGCTGCTTGCTCTGTTCCAGTTCACTTCAAGTGTCGAATCAGCCTTGTGAACCTTTTCTCTTTGGCTCAGAACGATGATACGGTCCGAACACTCTCTAACGGGCCAAAAACATACTCAAATATACACCGTCAACACTCAAAATGACTTCACCTCAAAGTGAGAACGAGATCATAACTTGATCTTACTGACATAGGCGAAAGCAAACACTTCTGACAGTTATCAGCTGATGTCAAAACGATATTCTATTCCTAAAGTATTTTTGAACATAAAACATAAATTTGGGGTTTTCAACACTAACTGCTATAGATAGAAGAGAAAAATATGGCCAAAAAAATGTTCTAAACTTTTTTAGCAATGTCTTTGTACATAAGTACATCCCTATAAAGTTAAAGGAATAGTTCATCTTCAAAATAAATTTGTCATCAATTATACACCCTGTTGTCGTTTTTAACGTGTGGTTTTCTTTTTTCTGCAAAACACAAAAGATATTCTGAAAAATTTTGGTAACCAAAAACCGTTGGTCCCCATTGACTTCCATTGTATAGGCACAAATGCAACGCAAGTCAATGGGGACCAACGGTTTTCTGTTCCCAACATTCTTCAAAATATCTTCGTTTGTGTTCTGCAGAAGAAAGAAAGTCATACAGGTTTGAAATGACAAAAGTAGAATATATTTCTACTGTAAAAATAAAGTTAGACAGTTTGAAGATTGTTCATGTCCTTCTTTTCCATTAAAATCAAAGACAAAAAAGGAACAAGTATAGATAGCAGAAAATCATATGGGAGTGAATAGAAATTCATATTTAATTTTTGTGGGAGCTATTCTTTAAATGTAAACTCAAAAACAGCTTTATTGTACTGTGTTCGGATCACTAGAGCTGTCTTTGAAATCCATTTCCATCTTTCTGTGCAGCATCAGACATGTGGAGGGAGCCACTCCAAATCAAACAGAAGAGCAGGCTGTTTAGACTGCATTAATTCCCTTGACGAGCTTCCAAACCGGCCCACTTAAGGTTATTAAGGTCTATAAATACCGTGTTACCCTCGTTAAGATACATAATTGCTTAATTTACATTTCGCTTCCTCCCCAAGAAAATCGGAAGTCATTACACGACTTCCAAAAAACACCCGTCCCCGTGATTATACCGTCGCCGGGGCTGGGCCAATCAGCTGCTGAGCTCCGAGTTACCACAGGAAACTCCCGAGGAGAAGGATGGGAACTTGAGGAAGGGCGGCGTGCTGGCGAGGGTGTAATGTGTGTGTCTTGAGATGATAAGAAACACAGGGAAAATTACAAAAAAAAGAAGTTATTTTGTTCAGAATCAATAGCATTTACTTGTAAGTAAAGTGCACTGAATATACATATTAGGTGGGGGTCTGTATTATTGAAGTACTGTAATAATAGACCTCATATGAGACCAATAGTCCTGTAGTAAGAATCAATATTTCTAGATACATTTTGTGGAAAACGAAACCAGACCGCTGAAAGCTGTGAGAAAACATATTGCATAGGTCAAGTCAACATACACAGTTATTTATATTCAAATAAAATCCAAACTCATAATAAGCTAAAGTAAATGTGCAAATGACAGCAGTCCAAAAAAAGTTTCTCATCGTGAATTAAATATAACAACAATATTATACTGCCAGATTTCTACAGCATGCCAACACTAATAAATATATTGACGATAAAGACAAATGTTTATTTAAATCTGAGTTATACTTCTGTGATACATCTGAGCTTCTCTATCAATAAATATTCTCAATAGTAAAATGATTCATACATCATTTTTAGGCTAAGACTGTCATCATGTATTACATAATTAATATATGCATATATTACATGTCCGTTCATATTTAGGGCTCAGTAAATGTGCATATGTGTGTTGGCTAGAATAGGTTAAAGGACGCCCAAAAATGATTAAACCTTTCTTCTAGAGAACACAAAAGAAGATATTTAAAAAATGTTGGTCACCGAACAACATTGACCCCCATTGACTTTAAAATATGCACACAAAACCACTGAGACATTTCTCAAAATATCTTCTTTTGTTACATGAGGGTGAATAAATGATGACAGATGTTTATGGGTGAACTATCCCTTTAAGGGAATGCTGAATTACCATCTTTCTACTTGATACTCCAGACATACTATAACATACAGAATGAAACGGTCACGTGTGTGTACGTGTGTGGGTCTCTCTCTCTCTCTCAGGCATGTGAAGGGATCTGCACTCTTTGGCCTATTCAGGAAATCCCTCAAATTATGTTATTAGATAAACGCAGCAACACAGGTCACCACAGGGCCAGACTCCGTCTGGGAACTCTGCGGCTGTGTTTGTGTGCGTATGTCCGTGTTTTCCACAGAGAGAGACGTCGTGTACTAGTCAAACCTCAATAAGATACCTGTGGTTATTTCAAAGTGATCAATCCATTAATCAATTGAAAAAAGTGCAGATTAATTATAAACAGTTTGCTTGAATTAAAGCATTGCACAAATAACATAAATATGGTGCAGGTGGTGTAGTTGTGTGTATGTCAGTGGTAAAACAGAATTAAGGGCTTGGATATGTGGAGCCAACAGCAGATAAGAAGCCTAAGATGATGAAATATAAAGCAACACATGGCCTAGAAGACCTCACTCTGATCTATGATAACACACACACACACACACACACACACACACACACACACACACACACACACACACACACACACACACACACACACACACACACACACACACACAGACACACACACACACACACACACACACACACACACACACACACACACACACACACACACACACACACACACACACACACACGCACACACACACACACTCTCAAGTGGTAGTGTGATTCATGATAACAGCAGCACAACACGCACAAGGCCAAACACTTTATCAACAGCAGAAATACAGCGTGATATAACATCTGATACTGAACTATACTCCTGATACTGCAGGGACTGTGAGAGTATGAGAAACAAAACAAAGATGGAAAGAAAAAACTTAAATACCCATAAGTATCACATCTCGCAATACAAAAAAATGAAAAAAATATCTTACTTGCACTATGGCAATTTACAAAATGAGGCGTCTAATGCTTTTGGTTGAGCTGCCACCATGGGACTTACGTCATATTTGAATGTGTTGTTTATGTGTGATTTTGTGATTTAACTGCTTTAAAAATCTTTTTTTAAAAATGCTTTTCGGCAACATGTCTATTCGTTTTTATTTATATACAGAATTACAGTTTACGGTGTTATTGAAAATTGTTCAATTTTGCAGATAACTGCCGTACCTTCTACATTTTTGTTCAAAATATCGTGGTACAATCATAACTGTGAATGCAGTATCATAGACCATTGCAGTATCAAGACACTCAAATTGAGTGTTTTGTTACATTATTATAATAATAATAATCAGTAAGGAAATACTTGAATTTACAACTTTACTTGAAGTTGTAAAGACTAGGAATTGGCATTTTTCAATAATTTCATATTTGAATATTTGAGCTCATAAAAAACGAATATTCGAATATTTGTTTATTTAAATTAAGTTATTACACAGATCATTTGAATGCTTGATTCTGATTGGCCAGTCGCGACATTCCAAGGGTTGTTATTTTCAAATAACGGATGCTGCAAATCATTTTGAGAGGGGCAGTTTAATTTTACACAAAAATGTATTATAAATATGTCTTTTAATAACATATATGACATAATATTTACAAATGATTAAACCAATTTGCCTGTTCGTGATGTTTGAACGTCGTTTCTTACTTTAAAGCCGAAACTTAGCGGCTTTTCCTCACGGAAGGTCTGCACTCGGTAAAAATGAGCTAATAAAATATTTCAAATTCACATTTCACGTCCAGTTTTTTTCTCATGTGGCAAGTAGCCGTGTAATAAGCGGGATAATGTACAAACAGCCGGCTGTTATCGCGAAATAAGCCCCTTCAGTGTGATACAAGACCCTCCGCTTCGCGTATCTTTAAATATTCATAACGCATTAATATTACAACCTGTATATAGTTTTTTTAATGTTGAAAAAATAAGCAACTTTGGAAAAAAGAAAACAACTAGAAAAATACATAAAAACTGCAGTTAAACCTGCGCGGAACGGTATAATACAAAAAGAAAATCCGGGCATCCGGTGTGTAAACTTAAAATATTTCAACTAGCTTGCTATCTGAGTGAACAAAGATTTAGGAACACATCCAAATTAAATTTTATATTTTCTGTACAATATAAAATCATTACAGATGAAGTGAAGAAGCGTTAAATAAGACGTGACAACTCTGAGGTCTTCTGTAGCGGTAACTTAACCCTGTGGTGAGGCAGTTTTTATTCTTATGAAGAAACGAATATTCAAATAGCATTTTTAATTTTCAAATAGTTAGTGCAGATGGAATATTCGAGCATTCGTGAACATCCTTAGTTGAGACCATGACACTAAGGGCGGTTTCACATTAGCACTTTTGATGCGCACCAGGTCTGGACTGATGTCAAGAGTTCGGTTCGCTTGGATGATGTGAACGTTGTCTTGCGAACCCAGGTGTGCACCCGAGAACCGTCCCCGAGTCCACTTAAAAAGGGAGGTCTGGGGTACGGTTCGGGTGAACTCCAGTATGGTTTGCTGCTGATATGACCGCAATCTTAGCAAATCGCAGAAGTGAACCGCTATTAATGACGTATTATTTCATTAATGCGTTTAATTCACGTGTGCGTTTCACTCACGTTCCTGACGCGCTCCAAGCAAAGAGCTGTATATCTCATTGCTGTTCGCCTCTAGCGCTCTTAAAAGCATTTGCAGTACATTCGTAGCACAGACTAAAGTGCCGTTATGTACTGAAACTTTGGAAACAAAGCTAACGATGGTTCTAAACCATAAATATATAAAAGTGAAGAGAGCATTGTTATGCATTTTGCCGCCTTCTCCGTGCACTTTTTGCGTGCACTATAAACAACAACTTTGTATGCCTTAAAGTCTTTCTTAACCTGACCTAGTAAAACAGCTGAATAATGTTGCCAGCAAAACAATCTTAAATCTTTTACGAACGTAAAAATCCCCCTCCCTGCTTTTCTCAGCGCCTCATGTCAAGAATTCCCAACAGGCTGCTATGAGGGGTACATTTCAGTGCAAGTGGACGTGAACCTGTTTATCGGATTCTCTCGCGTTTCGATTGCAGTCAATCACGTTGTGTCTAGATCTATGGGCAGCAGAAACCCAGTCAGCGATAGCTGATAATGCCACATGTGCATATTGCCCCGTCTGTCCGCACTGCCACGACATCTCCCTACATTTGTTACAAGCCAAATAAGTAACAGCGATAAAACAATGCCTGATAAAAGTGTACGTGGATTAGGTTTCAGCAAATTCGCTGGCAAACCACTCTCGGCTATTTATATCTCGCAAAGGTTAACCCAAGTATAAGAGAATGGGTCCAGTTGAACTCCATTTAGGCCGAAAAACAAAATGACATTAATTGTTTTACTGCCGAGGTCATTTTACACGACTTGTCGTTTTTTCCCCTCACAGTTCTTCATTTGGAAGTCTCGTCCATCATGAGTTCAATCCAGAAGTCATTCAATTAATCCTGGACTCTCTTCTTTCTAGGCGTCTCTCATCCAGTGGCTCTGTGGCTCTATCTCTCTCTCTCTCTCGCGCGCGCGCTCGCCCGACTCTCCCTCGCTCTATCAGTGCATTAATCTAAGCTGTGTTTCCTTGCCTCCGCTGGTGCCATGAGGGCAAACGCTCCAGATGGAAAAACCCTTTTTGTATTCCGCAGGCGAACCGCCGGTCCCTCCGTCTTTTCCTCCTCTCCATCTTCCCAGCCAATCTTTCGCTCTCCATCCTCCGCTGTCTACAATGCACTCTCTCCGTCCATCTGTCTCTACCATTCGTGCGATTTAAAATTGCTGCTTTCTGCGTGGATGCACTGCACATCGGCCAAGACAGAGAAGTTCAATTCTGAAAATAAATTGTACTTGCTTCATAAAATATTGAATATCGATCAATCGTGTTTTCTATTGTTTTTCATTCGTATTTAAATAAAAAATAGAAAATGCTTGGAAAGAAATATTTTTTGTTCACAATTTAAGCTGCACATCAAAACCCTACATCAACAAACGCAAAAACTCACACACAAACCAGGCCCCAAAAATACGCACCTTGGATTCACATTTATTTCGCATACACCTGATGTAATGCATAAATGCAGCATTTCACTCCCTATGCAGATAACAAGCACATGCGCAGGCAAAGCATCTTAACAGCAGCGGCACGAAACCGATAGTCGTTATCTAGCGACCGTTCTTTCCTGCGGTGGACAAGTGTGCTTCCTGTTCTACTTCACGGCCCAGACACACCACACCAGAAACTTCCATTCTGCCTTCTGACAGATCATTTATATCACATAAACCTTACACGGTAATTATCTTTTGCTACAGTCTGCCAATATTCTGAATGACAGCCCTATATTGCCGCAGCGAAAGTCAATACTTCGTCGAGTGCAAATTCAAAATGGACGCAGTTGTTATGTTAAGGTCAACTTTCCACCGAAACATCCGTTGCTTGGTGAAGTCTCTACCTGAGGCGACTACCCATTTAGCTAAAGACCAAAAAAAACATCATTTAATAAGAAAATATTTGACAATTACTACAAATGAATTCACTTTCATGTTGTTCAAAACTTGTTTGTGACTCTTTCTTCTGTGTAATATAAAACAAGATATTTTTAAGAATTGTCTCAGTGGTTTTATGTACATACAATGGAAATCAACATGGGGCCATGTTGTTTCGTTACCAACATTCTTCAAAATATCTGTTGAAAGTCATACAGGATTGAAATGACATAAGTGTGAGTAAATGATGAAAAAAAATTCATTTTTGCAGTTGTCATAACATTCCCTATTGAGTAATCGTTACTTGTGTTCAATAAATGTGCTCCAAGCCTTGCAAACTAAAGATTGGTTTTCCGTCTTATGAAAAAACACAGCTGATGCAAATTCAACAGATGTAAATCAGTTACCAAATCATTTTGTCAAAACTGCAAGAAAGGCTTCAGACTTCAGTTAAAACGGGTTTAAAAAAGTCGTTTTTTGTATTTGCTGTGTCCAGTAAACACTTTGTACTAAAACACAATGTTATCCTTTACAAGGGAACGATTAGAAGAAAAAAAAACAAAATTGATTGAACATTTTGGCATGGGCAAATACAAATGTGAACTACTGACCCAACCAGGCGAGCTAAAAAAAATCCTTATTAGTGAGTATAGGCTATTCTGGCAAAAATGGCAAAAGTGTCCAAAGAAGACAAAAGACATAGACAATAGAAATAACAGATAGGCGGATCATAATGTGATGCGCATGACATCATGGGAATAATGTCTACCTGCAGATTTAATAGGTTACTCATCTTTATGGACTGCGGTGGTAGTTATCATACTGCTAATCTAGAAAACACTTTAACCAGACATTTTAACAAGTTAAAAATCATTTTAACAAGATTTAACAAGCTGGTTAAAGCAATATAGTGTAAGATGTATTCATTGGCTCTTAGGGAACAATTAATAACATCTGAATGTTTTTGCATTAAATTACAAAATGTCAAAAGTGTTACCAGGACACAAATGCAATACGAAATGTAAACAAATGACTCTTTAAATTCATTTTTCAAAGCCACTTTTGCCATTTGATGAATGCAAACGGCTTTAAAACGAAAACCCAAAACAACTCTGTGAAATGTTGCTTGTATGCTGTTCAAGAGTGTGTTTTAAAATCAATGATATTTTGATTTCTAATGCACTGCTATTCATACGCCTAATGTGGCTTATATGTTTATGGCCACTACAAATTAGTGTAAATGCAGAAAATCAACGGTTATTAAATGTTCTTTCTGGTTCAGTAAAAGCGCTCTCGAGTGGCAGCGTGCGCAGTGATTTTTTTGCCCTCCGTCTGAACGTTGGTCTCATCCACCTCTTGTTTCCTATGGTGGCATTAAGTGCTTACCTAGACTCCCTCTCTGCTAGGACAATAAACACACACTAATTCCCTGGCACCGCTAAACGCTTCAGCAGCACCGTGTGTGAGAGAGAGAGAGAGAGAGAGAGAGAGAGAGAGAGAGAGAGAGAGAGAGAGAGAGAGAGAGAGAGAGAGAGAGTAACACTTAATATTCAAGGCTGAATTACATTGCTGTCATCTGTATTATTTCTAAATTTCTCATTTTAGAATATTAGTGAAGCCATTCAAATATAGTGTTGAAATATAGTTAGCAAACAAATCAAAACTTTGTATCAAATATAGAGCTCGGCAAAATCTGAGGCACTGACCATTGCGGAACATGCTGGGATGCTTTCAAAATAGTATTGAAAAACATGTGTTATATAGAATAACACACATATAGATATATTCTATGCAGGCACATCTAATCTTAAATAGTTTCAAGTATTTCAACAAAAGCCTTCAGATCGAGAAGTTACCTCAAATCATAAGAAAGGACAATCTAGCATTTCTATAAGTATGCTTATCAGGTTGCAATGTGAAACTTAGTCACAGTTCGGTATGCTCGATATGTTCGGATTTTTATTAGTGAAATAATGTAAAAAAAGAAAAAAGTAGAAAGTACAAGACCTACAAAACATCAAAATGTTATACATTAGGCTAATATCACTGGATGCACTTCCATCTGAAAAAGTGAATCAAATGTTGGAATTTTTATGTTGGAGCAGCAAGTGCTACTGTTATCCGTTATATATTTGCTCCATCTCAAGCGTGCACACACACAAACACCAGGAACTGGCTATTTCAGCCTGAGTTAACACTGACCCACCCTTGCGCCCTGGGACCAGGGGCAGAGGTTCTGTTGAGCCCACAAGGCTGTCACTCTCTCTGGGGAAGGATTTACATTCCTACCACTCCCATCCACCGGACGAACCAAGCCCAATACACGCAGTCAGAGTCACATAACATCAGTTAAAAAAACTCTTTAATACACAAACATCCACAGCGGTCCCAACAAAACCACAACGACCCAAACCCACCAGGCCCAGCGGCAACAGAGGCTAATATCTGTGTATTTCTAAGGGATCTAACACTCATGTATACAAGAATCTTTTCTTAGATACGTTTCCAAATGATGCCTAAACAACTAGAATGGGCTTTCTTAAAGATGACTGATTTCTAAAACAATACACCTTATGAATCATATGGGTGAGAGAGAAATAAACTGAACGTAACGCTAGCGTTACTATTCAACACAAAAAAGCAGTTTCTTTAAAGTATCACCACACATAACGTATATATGTGGATGAGAAATTCGTAGGTGGTGATCGAGCGTGCCAGATACAAGGCTCAGAATGTCTTTCATGTCATAATGCCAGAAAGAGAGATGGTGGCCTTGCAAGCCAATCATCACATGACACCTACGCTTAGTGCGGGGACAACAGGCCAAGTTAATGCCTGCTGCCACATTGTGAGTGTACACACACACACACACACCGTACAGTATGTTCTATATAAACAAACATGCTGAGAAAAAAAATTCCTGAGAAAACACGTGGAATATGTTTGTGTGCGAATGGCAGACGGACAGCAAAGAGACAGATAGAAAGATAAAGATTATAAAGAGTCCGGGTGGCTGATGCAACAGTGCCATCTAATGGAAGAAGTGGTACTACAGGAGATTTACTGGAAGACGCGTAACCTCAGTCACAAATTTACTGAACTGGCTCTGAGTTTAAAATCAACAGACAAAATACTTATGGGCTTAACATTTGTTTATATGGTCAAATTTCTGAAAACATTTTTTAATTAAACCATTAAAATCGTTGTAAACATTTACTTTGAAAGATTTTAAAAAACAATGCAATGTATACCAATGTTCTGTTCTATTGCTATAATAACATTCAAAATAATCCACAAAATAATAAGAAAAAAATAAGAAACGAAAAAAAAACATTTTTTACTACTTCAACAGCTTTGTGTTCATCAGATTAAAAGATAAAACAAAAACACCCACTTTAAAATGTGCTATTTGTCTAAAACAGCCTAAATAAAATAAACATATTCGTACATTATGTGTTTAGAGGTACAACAGCCAAAACAGTGGGTGTGAGTCAACATCTCAAACGCTTAGTCAGACAAATCCCACATCGTACCAAATCAACTTGAAATTAACTTCTCTGCCATGACACTGCAACCGCATAAAGATGGCAGTGTGGGAATGACAGAAACGTTGTTGTCAATAAAACAAATAATAATTTACTTTCATAATGACATCCCACCCTCATATCTCCTTACATAATTGCTTTTAATATGTCTTTGGGATCAAACGCCTCAGCGAAGGTATACTGCAAAGAGACACTGCAGATACACAATGATGACTCATGGAGAAAGATAGAAGACAGGACATAAAAATAAAAGCACAGCAGCGTATCATTTATACTAAAAAGCTTTCATTCAACATCACAGCAACATCCCAACACACATACGTTTCCTTTTTAGTTATTTCTAGACTTTATAATAATAGATAATAAATAATAATAAAAAAACACTTGAACTTTGTTGAGGTATCCTAGATTATTTCTGCGCAAGGAGGAATTCGGATACATTGTATATATCTACGAAATGAATCTCAAGCATTCACTTCAAACCCAAAGATCGTGAGAAACCAACTGAAATGGGTGCCAACTTAGTTACTCGATCCACTTGAAAAGATTCAGAATTAGAGCTGAGACAAACCGCACTTTACGCCGACATGAAACTTTACCAAGATAAAATAAGCTTGACTTTGCGCATACCTGTATCTGAAGTCTTTACACTTGCGAGTGTTTCGGCTATGGAGAGGATCGAATTAAGAACGAAGGACGCAAAACCACCACAGAGGGAAGAATGAAAAGAGGAGTGAAAAGAATGGGAAAGACACGGGCTGCATGACAAAAGAATCAAACGATTCCTGGAAGACATAAAAATGGGGTAAAATAAAGTGGATTATGTGTTTTCTCACAAAAAAGCTTTCAAGTCACTTAATTATGAGAGAAATTTGCACCTAACATAAAGGCAAGGAAAGATTTAGGAACCTCACACACACGCACACACGTTTTGAGTTAGCACACCTGGGCAGAGGAGGGCAGCTCACTCTCCAGGACTGATCCTGGGTCAGGTGACCTCTCCGCCGAGCCCAATAACCGGCTCCTTGCTGTCTACCGTTCACACGCGCGCTCCGGCACGCTCGCGGTACCTTGCCCAGTACAGCGGGGAGTCATCCCAGACCTGTCAATCACAATGTGCCCACGAGCAAACACGGAGCTCTCTGTCTTTCTCGCTCTTTCTGACACACATGCACACACTCATCCATGCGGTCGGCAGACAGGGGGAGGTAAACGGTTGTGACAGGGGGCAGTAGGGTTGGGTTGAGCCATCTATCATAAAGCCACGACAGAGTAACATAAGACAAGGCTTCTCTCAACACACACATAGGTCTGCGCTGAGCTCACTTCATGGCATCTCACACATCTAAATTATAAAAGATACAGTTCACGCTAAAATGAAAGATCTGTCATCATTTCTGTCGTCACATAACAATGAATCAAATATTTTAATTTTCATAAACAAATTTTTCAAATGAAAATCCATTCATAATTTATTCACCCCCATGTCATTGTAAATCTGTATGATTTTATTTCTTGTGCAGAACACAAAAGAAGATATTTTGAAGAATGTGGGTAACCAAACAACATTGGCCCCCATCGACTTCCATTCTATTGACACTAAACCAGACATTTTTCCAAATATCTTCTTTTGTGTTCCACTGAAGAAAGAGTCACATACAAGTTTGAACAAATAATGACAGAATTGTTATTTTTGGGTGGACTCACTCTTATTACTTGTGTTTAAAGAAGGGCAATTCCCGCGTTATGGACGTGACATTTTGCGTTATGGACTTGACATAAAAATGCTCAGAGATGAATTTGTTACGATTATATTGAAACATCTGTTTATATTTTACTGAACCCTTGTTGATACAGTCTAAACATTAAAAAATGTCAGTCTATGAAAAAAATGTATATTTAAAAAAGGGAAATAAACATGCGTTATGGATGTGACAAAAAAAGGACGTCGTTTTTGGGAGACGATAAAATTTGTAGGATTTCTGTGAAATAAAATGCACAATCCTGAAGCAATAATACCCAATGAATGGAGAAGGGATGCCTCTTTATAGAACATAAAATAGATACTTTATATTCATTTTCATGTGTCCATTTATGAGGAATATGTAGCGTTATGGATGTGACAATCCTGAAAATGGCACTTACCTGACTATGAAAAATCATGCACTAAAAATAAAACAAATGCTTTACAAATTTGAAGAGAGATCTCACATGGGTATTTGAACCACCAAATGTTAAAATCTGTGCTGTTACCATAAAAACCGCTGGTAAAAACTTCATTTTTTCGTGGTAAGGTTGACATTTTCACGGAATTGCCCAGAAGCCAATTTTGTCAAACAAATCCTCCAGTCACATGTCAGATTTATTTGATAGCGTTTTAATTTGCTCTTTGATTTGATCTAGATGAGCAAAGTGGCCCGTTTAGGTACTGTATTTTAAAGGGCCCAACAAACGAAAGTAAAAAAGAAAAATGGATCCAACGCAGCCAAACCTCTGTTAAAGACTGAGAGGGGTGGACGAGAGACAAAGAGAGAGAGCGACGGAGGAAAGGCGAGAGGAAAATAAATCTGCACTCGTCCATCGATCCCCATCCTTTCTGCTCTCATCTTATCTTCAGGTCTGAGGGAGCCAGGCAAGTTTAAACGATTCTGACCTTGTCCGACATAAATAGTCAGAAAACTACAAAGAGCAGATAGCCCTCTCTCTCCGTGAGCAAAGGGGGACGAGGAAGGGAAATACATTGAGATAAGAGGAGGGGAGAGAGATAATACAGGAGTTACTACATCAGCGAGAGTGTCACAGTCAGACGTAAAACACAGCAAACTGAAGCCCCTGTTCCAGCGCCAGGGTGTCGGTGCCAGCGTCCGATCTGGAACTGATCCACGTGTTTCCAACAAAGAAAAGATGGTTTTGCAATGATTTCTAAAAGGATCGACTTTCCACTAGAAAGCACGATTATGTCCTCATAATGTAAAGTTTTTAAAACAATAACAAAACTAAACCAAATTGGATGTATTACAATCAAAAAGGTGTCACTGATGTGGCAATGTCACGACTCACTACTCTGTAGAAAAATACCGCAAAATAACAAATTTTGTAAAGTACAATACTGTGAAATTACAGTTTTTCTTACAGAGTGTTAAAGCAAAATATCTATATCTGGGTAGTTGACAAACAAACCTATCCATCCATACTGTAAACTAAATCCGTAAAAAAATCTGAAATTTCCTGTCAGATGGATTAACAGCAATATACTGTAAAATAACAGTGATTTTTCTTGTAAAATTACAGGATATAAGGATATTTCATAATTGTTTTCCCCATTTTTCTTGTAAATTTGCTGTCTTTCCTGTAATTTCACAGTTTCTGACCGTATCTCAAAAATAAACTGGACAAAATAAAATCAGAAATTTTCTGGCAGCTGGATCTTTCTCTTGTAATTTTACGTTTTTTTGACCGTATTTCGAAAATACATAAAAAATCTGTAAAAAAAACCAGTAAAAAAATATATATTTTACTGTAAAATTACAGGGTTTTTTCAGTGGTGGACAGTGGTCAAGCACCATTTCCCCCAAAATATTTATACTTTATATTCAACAGAAAATATAGATTCCATGTGTAATATCAATACGTTTTCCACAATTGTACAACTGTGATGCGCCATGATAGTTTGCAATACCTTTACTACAACATCATTCACAAGTTGGTTGAAACTCAGACCAGAGTCTTGCAGTTCCCTCCCTCAGCCGAGCGCCAGCTCCAGCTCGCTTCGCTGGAAAAGTAGCATGACTTAAAATAGCGAGAGACAGAAAGCAAGACAGTAATGACTATTATACTTAAAAGACAAAATTCTTTTCATAAGGTCGGATTCTCCTGGCTACGGGAGCATGCCCTCACCAATCAGAGCGGGCCCTGGGCCCTATTCTCTCTAAAGAAGATGTGAATGTCGCGGCGGAAGAAAAGGAGAAAAGACGGGGGCCTTTAATATTCATCCTTTTCTCTTTTTAGAGTGTAACGGCTGCACCTGACATCTACGGAAACTGTGCAAATCTCTTCACGCATTGTCAGGCTCTCCTCTAATCATTTTACGCCCTTGTGAGGCTTTGAAAAGAGGCGATAACGAAGCGAGTCAAATACGGAGCCCGCTCGATTCATAAGCGAACAGAAGAAACTGAGGTAATAATCAGCACCCCTGGACCAGGAGATTCACAGAGACTGCGCTGCGAGCGAGCGGTGCCGTGCGAGGAAACTTGCGAGATTGCAAGCGTGCAATAGAACAAAACGAAAAGCTTGATCAATGCACTTGCGTACATTACAAGCCTCTGATGCAACAAAACGTTACTGTCATTATAATAAACAAAAGGATCTAATGTGCAACCACATGATGCAACATCTATACAGCACAATATATGCAGATAGTTGGGCTGCATTGAAACTACAGTTTAGAACTGCAGTGCTTCCATGTAGCCGTACATTTTTAGAGCACTCATCTTAATCTTGTTCTCTCTCTGCATAGACGGAGAGGCTTTATCAGGCTGTGTGATCGCTGGTAATTTCAGTGTAGAGATGCAATCGCCTTTTCTACCTCCCATTACCTTCTTCCCTCAGGACTGAACAACAATGCACTCCTGCACAAAAGACAAACAAGAGCATGTTGGCTTGGACAAAGCCCACCATGGCCGAGTGTAATCCATCTTAATATAACAACACATTGACCTTAAATCTAATTTGAAGCTGCACAGTTTTAATATATACAATTAAATGTTTAATAACATCGATAAATCCAAATAATACTTTCACCTTGTGTCATACGTTACTGGTATAAAGTTCTAAATTTTGACAACGGGCAGGTTTCTTAATGCAAAAAGACAGATATTAGCATTAAAGTCAAGAGGAAAACCTGGACTACACACCTTGAGTCCCAGATCTAAATCAAGATCCAACCAAATGACATCTACATACAAAAACCAGAATGTCCGTTTTAATAAGCCGAAATATAAAAATGCTTATATTATTAAAGCATTCATTTTCAAACAAAAAAAGTCAAGATGTCCAATATTTATAACATTCAAGTTAAAAAACAAGACCACATCGAATGATGTAATAAACACTGGTTTAAGTCCAGAAGAACTTCCTGTTTCACTACAGAAATGTTTGAACAAAACCCAACCAGAATATTTATAACTGATTTAAAATCAGTGTGAAACAAATACCTTTAGGATTGAATTATATATGTACGACTTCAAATAACAATAATAAATAAATCAAAACTGAAACCGGAAGTGCTTCTGGACCAGTGTTTACGTCTAGCGAAGTGGTCTATAAATGTGTAAAATGAAAACAAAGTATTTTCTTAATTCGTATTATAACGAGTATAAGTGTATAAACTTTAACACTAAAAATTTGAGTCTGCAATGAAGGGCAAGAAAACGGTCCAATGGCGCCAACCAGTGGCTGAAATTGCAACTGCAGGAGTCAATCACATTACAGTACACTTTATAAAATCGCACACATCAGCTTGTGTTTTAATCGCTTTTAAAAACACAGAAAGGCTTCATAACCTTTGTGGTTTGGAAAGAAACACATGTACCCCATATTATATTAAAAGAAAAGCGAATTTTATATTTAAACTCTTGTGTGTTTTGCATGTAGATTTGCGGCGCGAGGGGAAATTCGGTGTAATATGGTCTCCAACTGATCTATGAGGAAGAAACAGAAGGAAGCAGGAAAAGAAATGCAACTGTAGAAGAGAGAGAGACCGAGAGAAGGAGATCTATAGTCTTTCTTCTGGGGGCATCCAGCTGAGCGCTGGCTCCAAGCCCAGTTAGACCCCTGCCCTGGCAGGACTCACACACGTACTCACCTGGGATGTCTGCCATCCGGGCCGGACCTCCGCCAGCTCCTCACACATACATGCCTGAGACCCCACAGCCCGCCAGCTTCCTGTTTCACACACGCTGACACCCACAAACACACCTCACAGCCAGGGAGCTTCCTGTCCAACCTGAAACAACCCTGATCATGTCCGCCCCTCCACCACCCACTGGCACCCCTCCTCTGTGTGCGATGAGAGTGTGTGTGTGTGATATGAGCCGGATAGAGTAAGCAGGTAGGAGGAAATATGGAGAAGCACAGCACAGTGGCATGATGCGGGATACGCACAGGTTTCTGAAATACAAATGTGTTTATTCACTATACTATTACAGAGTCACACATTCTTGTGTTAAATCTGAGGTGTATTTTTTAAATCAACATTGAAGACTTTAAATTAGCACTCACTACACGCAACGTATCACAGCGGGCAAAGACATCCATCGAGCACATGTTTACCAACAACGTTTTGGTCTTTTTGTGTCACAGCATAAGAGTCTGAACATTACAAGTGTTTCTGGAAAGATCATGTTGCACTTTAAAAGGTCCCAGTTGGAAAGCAACGAATGAGAAAAGCGAAAATACACACTTACTGAAACGTTTAATGTAGCACAAATACTGTATGTCTCTTACACAAGCACTTATTCCAACTTCTACGCTATTTATTTAACCACAAAGTATTAACACAGTATTGTCACAGGGATTTAGATGAGGTTGTGGAGAAGGGAAAAAGACATTAAGATGTTATGTGTTTAAAATTTTATGTAAAGGTTTGAATTTTTTATTTAGCTTTTAAGTTTATTTTTTAATTGTTCAAACAAGAAAATGCCAATCAAATAAAAATATTAAAAAATATCTGTAAATACATTTATATTATATCTATATCTATATTTATATTTATCAATAAAATGTGTTATTTTTTCAAATAAATACATTTATTATAAAAATATTATAACAATATTTCTCTTTTCTAAGTAAATTAGTTCTTTCAGAGTCTACAACTGGTAATATGATCAACACACTACAAATCTAGTATAAATATAGGTCATTCATTTTTAATCCACTAAATAAAATAAAATCATAAAAAATGTCTATTATCCTACACAATAATAACTAAATAGGTACAGTGTTATCTAGTTGTGGATCTTTTGAAAAATAGTTTTAAATATTCAGCGAAATATGCAAGATAATAACATTGGTACATACCTTCCTGCAGTGAGACAAGCGGAGGGAAGTATTTTGGGATATAGTCTCTCCTCTCTCCCCTTAGGGCATCACGAGCATCTGTGTCAAAGCCAGCAGCTGGAAACTGCAGAACGCTGCTCTTGCTAATGGGAAACTGAGGGATCGTTTGAGGAAACCCAACAGGCTCCAAATTGTTCACATAGTCCTCAAGTTCAGCTATACTGACGCCCAAGAAGCCAAAAGCCTGATCCACATCACTCAGTCCAGGGTCTGTCCGTCCATCTGAGTGAAGTGAGAGGGGTTGAATAGTTAGGAATTATTTTGGCATAATGACGAGGAGCATCCGAGCATAGCAGTAAGACTTTATACGGTAACACTCACAATCATCCTTAGATCTGATTAATAAAGGAAAGCATTGAGTAAAAGTTCTCATGGGCCTGACTGGGTTTATTTACTGATTGTGTAATATTATAGGTTAACTGTTTTACAAGGCTACTTATCAAATAAATGATTTAATTTACATCATATTCACCCTTATATATTTTTACATTATGTATATAATATATAAGAAAAAGACAATGTGAACAATACCATACAACGAATATATAATACGCGCAAAAATGTTTGATCACAGAATGTGACAAACCATAACCAAGTAGATCCACCACGTAATAATAATCATCATAATAACAATAACATTACAGAATAATTTTCCAAAAGGCATGCCTGCCCAGAATGTCCTAACTTTTCAAATAATTCATACACATACACTGACATAAGACCTTCTTACATGTAATGTAAAAAAAATTACTTTGGAATGGACATAAACAAAGGAATGGACATAAACAAACCACACTTCCAAAACGATTTAAGAACATAACAGTTTAATGGACTTACATATGAGCCATATTTCAGACTGTCATTTTGACAGCTCAATAGTTTTGTTACTATACCTTAACATAACAGACATTGTGTTTTTACAATAAACACAAGATCAGTTTATAGTCATGATGTCAGAATAGTCATGATGCTTAGACCATCACTATGGCAACAGGTGGGAATCTTTACCCAGCATCATTACATCTAGCTCATGTTATCATGTTTCAGCTGTAGAAAACAACTCAGTTTAGAACCGTCATAAATTTGCACTTTATTTTGATCAACATTAAATATTTTAAGAAAAGCCTGTTCTCTGTTAACCTAAACAGACAGCTAACTACTAGACCCTAGTCAACTGTCAACGAGCACCTAGAGCACAAAACTTACAGATAACTTCAGAACTAAACGCCTGTGATAAAGTATTACTTAGGTTGGTTAAAAATAAAAATAGAGAACGCTGTTTTGTGAAGGTTTTATCCCGAAAATAGCGATCTACATTAGAGTACCTAGCTAGCTTAGCATGCTAACAACAGTTGTGGTGGGCGGGGCTTACGCACAAACACGCTTCATACAGTAGTACACAAACACACTCCGCACACTTCTCCTGCACAAACCGCTGTAGAAGTAAAAATGAACTGTCTGAAGGACTCACAGAGCTCGGAGTATCGGTGGCAGCTCCGCACCAGCTGTTGGACGTATCTCTCCAGCACATCGGACAGCAGATCACAAGCGCTCAGCTGCACCGCGTCCCAGCCCACCGCCTGACACATCTGCGCCACGGACACCCGCAGCAGCGACCGCGCATAACTTTCACACATCTCTCGGGTGCCGAAAGGCCGCTTTCACGGCGCCTGTAAGGGCTGAAGGGGATTTGTTTTGATCATTCACATGAATATGGACATTGGCGCTTCCATAGGAGCCGCCATCTTTACTTCACGAGCGAAGCATTGGGGAGCAATCGACCGCGCATGCGCAGAAGAGCGCAGTATCTGCTCGATTAGTCCTGCCTCGATTATGCGCCCTAAGCGTGTAGCGCTGTTTGTTTATATATACACACATATATATATCTATTTGATATAAAATATCAATGTACGTTTTTTGGATTTGCTAATTATTTCATTGAATTTTTTGCTGTCATTTGTATGCGTACAACTCTCGTACTAAGCAACTAAATTTCTCATGTAACTTCTAGAATAGATGCAGTGATATAAAACGAATAACAATCAAATACATTTAAACAATCCAAGACCAGACTTTAAATGTGTATGCTCAGTCCAAGTATACTTGGTAAACACTAATACATACTGTCCAGTCGTACTGTAAATTGTTCAAGCAGTGCAGTAGGCTATAGTTAATCCCGACTATTATACACCCTCACAAAAGACTTGTATGGTGATTTGATGTAAAATAGCTGTAAAGTCAGAAAATCTGGATGTGTTTTAAAGTGTCATTACCAAACTTCTTGTTATACTTGGAAATAACAAAATTTTCATTTTCACATTTTAAGATAAGGGCTAAATAAGATTGAATTGTAATACCGAAACAATTTGTGTCACTCCCGGAACAACCTTGACATGGTATTGACATTTCAGTTGTAATATTAAATTGATAATGTTATGTATAATAATTCATAACATTAATATTTTTTTAAAAATTGCTGACTGATATGATCTTACCACTGATACAGAGAAGAAAAACACAAGAGACAAATGTGCCCAAAAGTACAGCTGAGTGTGCCAGTGTGCACAGTCGATCAGAGATGGGCCCATAAGGCTTAAGGGAAGAAAGAAACTGTCACCTGTTTCAGGAGGAAAATGCAAATAAGTGTGTCATAAACAAACACAGGTCTCTACCAAAACACGTTTATCTCTCTTTATACATAACAATAAATTATTATTTTTGAAAGGTCCCTAGGATTATAATTATTTAATACATAAATAAAAAACTTGATATTTTTAAAATCTAAAATTAACCAACAAAAAAATATTTTTTTTCACACTTGCTGCAAAAATTGAAATAATAGGAACAAGACAATAGTTCTGATATCGTTATTGCAAATACAGGTTCTAAAAAATGTAGTAAAATCATGTTATGCTGAATGAACATAAATGAAAAGTATGTAACTGCTTCCTATTTATTGCAAATTACAGCCCCTAAAAAAACAAGTGACCGCTCCAAAAAAAATGTACTCTTTCACTCTATTTACTGTTATGTGTTTAAGTAAAATTAAAATTACTTTTTATATTAAAAAAATCAAATATCACTGCATAGCACGTTGTTTGTGCATTGATAAACATATTTTCTGATATTCCAAGCATAAAAGCTACTGTTTAAAAAACACCCCCAATGTTAAAAATGTCCTCAGAAAAGAATGCAGAAGGGTATGGTTGATGGGCTTTACTTCTCAGATGATAACCATCAGAATCAGATATCTAGTGACAGCTGATTAAATAATACACGAGTGACCCATATGGTCAAACTTTTCTACTTGTCCATTACTTTAATAGATCAGACCCTCTTCCAAAATCAGTGACCCCCAAATTCACCCTTTCATGAATACAGACACCCAACACTACAGCTCAAGCATTTAATCCGATACTGTGGTGGCTGGCCTGGTTTGAGTTTCAAATGGATAACAAGCAGCCTAAACTTGTTTTGATTGGCAATTATAAGAGGGAACAATAAGGATGCCGTCGAGTCAATTGGGTTTATCAGTAATCAGTTCAAAGTAACTTAATAGCGTTTTAAGCAAAGTGTGTACACGCTAGACAGGGCTTATTGGACGGATTGACCCAGTATTCTCTTTGTATTGATAACCTCGGAGCACAGCCAAGCACAGAGTGCCTTCAAAGAAAGCTTTAATTCAAATGAAAAACAAGCAAGGGTCAGGAAACATCTTTATTTTTCTAGAGGACATCAAAGCTGATCGGAACATTAGAAATAGATAGACGAGTACTCAATTAGATGGTGTTTCTTTGTAAGAGGTTTATTTTCTCCAATATTGTACAAATACAAGCACATATATATTTATGAATTCTACATCAGATCACCGAATTGACGGGCATGTGCACCAGAACCACACGGAACCTATACAGGGCTTCTTATCTGTAAAAAAAATAGAGAGAGAAAATCAGAAATAATTTTACACATGGCACTCTTAAAATGCGTATAATATATGGAGAATAGAGTAAAGATTAAGAATCAATTTGATTTTACACACACACATTTTAAATTATTTACTGAACGTAATTTCTGAGCCATCAAACAAAAATGCAGTTTCTTTGACCAAACAAAATAACATTCAGCTTTCCAAAACTGGACAAAGGCTAAATGTTTGAAACTTTATTTCTGGTATAAAATGATTGCACACATCACCGGTATTTGCATTCACTTTTAGGGTGCACAATGTTAGTCTATCACTGCCTAGCAATGAGTATGATTATTATAACTTGTTTAAATTTAGGCATACAAGTTTATTACAAATACCAAACCTGCACAATACACGCTATTTACACCCAAGACATCAGCTTCTCTACCCTCCACCATAAAAAAAAACAAGTCAACATGAAACCATACTTACAACCTATTTTACTTCTACAATGTATCTGAGTGAAACAGACTTTAAGAAAATAAACGTGTTGGGCAGGACTTAATATCCAAGGATCGGATCATGAAAAGTTGTCTCTTTATGACAGGTGGTTGGAGCTGAAAAGTTACCAATGGGAGACCTTATTAATGTCTCTCAAACAGTCATTTTAAAGGTGAAGCAAAAATTTTGATTTAAAGATTATAAAGCTCTTGGCTCAAAGAATTTTGAGGCGTATAAAGAGTGTCAGTTTTGATTTCATGTTGACTTCACTGTCACGCCAACAAAACCTAAGCAACACTACAGTAATCCATTTTATGCAACAAATATCATATAGGAAACCAAAATCCCATGTTTCACACCACACTCTACAAGCACACACTATGTCCTACAGCTGCTATAGGATGTTACCTCCGTCATGCTTCAGTTCCTGAAAATGATGAATGCATGCATATTATGAAAGGTTAGTTGAGGGAAAGATGAGGGTTAGTCAACATTTAGTAAACAAATGTTATAAATGTAATGATGAAAACATGCAACAAAAAAGCTCATCAGAAAGAGTCAGCCAATGGACATTTCTACAAATAAATACAATGAAAAGGTAGGAAGTCTGGTTGGACAATTATGTCTTGGATGTTGCACACGTGAGATAGAGAGAGAGAAGGGGGGGGGGGGGGGAGTGTGACATCTTACAGAGCAGCGGCTCCAGAAATGATCTCAATGAGCTCCTTGGTAATGACGGCCTGGCGAGTTCGGTTAAAGGTCAGGGTCAGCTTGTCTATCATCTCAGCTAAAGGACAAGAAACATACAAGACCGAAATTAAGCAATCAATTGTCATTAAACAATACACTAAAAACTTTATATCATTTATAACTATATAGTTGGGTGCTAAGCTATAGTGTAAAGTTGGATAGCAACCCTAAACAGCCCACTGATATACTAATTAACTATATTACTTAATAATGTTTTACAATTGGTATATTTATCAAATGTTTGGTAAACGGTTACTATATGGTTGTTGCTGTCATTGTACAGAGGAAATAAAGCTTTTATCAGCCAACAGCACTAAAGGTTTAATATGCTGGAAAATGGAAACTGACACAGAAACACCTGTCTGATAGAAGAAACTAGATGGAAAGACAACTCACAAGCGTTCTTGCTAGCGCTGTCCATAGCAGTCATCCTGGCACTCTGCTCACTGGTGGTGGACTCCTTCAACCCAAAGTAGATGATGTTGACCAGAGAAAATTCCTGATAGTTCCTCAGCACATCAGCATCAATGTCATCATAGATGCCCATGTTCTCTACACAAAGAAAAACAACAACACATAATTCATTCCATTTTTGTGTTATTTAAACAAAATCGGAATGTAGAGCTACATAAAATCTTTAGGAATAAAATATGAAAGGACTCACTCAAAAAAAATGTTTTTTAAAGGCTGTTTGTTTTTCTTAATCAATATAGTTTGATATGACACATTTGTATTGGTTTCTTGCTCAAGCACAATTTCAATGTGTAAGTGTGACATAAATAGGCAACTCTTTGACGTAACTTAGTCCATTTGTGTTGGGACAACATGAATCATTTTCATTGACTAACTGAAACTACACAGCAGATTGAGTTCCCAGCATTTAGATTTTAAAATGGTTAAAGTGCTATTTTATTTGTGTTTTTGGGCAGACAAGGGGGGTATTCCAGAAAGCAGGGTTAACTTACCGTCAGCTAAACCCTGAACTCTGGGTTGATTAACCCAAATCTTGCTTACTCGGGGTATGTCGGTTCCAGAACACGTTTGAAGAGTAAGTTTAATAAACCTCCCGAAAGATACCCAGTTAACGCACGCTCACAGAAACAACATGAAGACATCGTCAATGGATCACAGATTTCACGAGTCACCATGGAAACGGCCGGGAAGCTTAAAGTTTTTGACTGTAAAACAACATTATAATTCATAGGTTTTTTTCGACTTCCTTGTCAGGGAGCTGTCAATCAAAAACTCACTAGCCAATCAGCGTAAAGCGGCCATAAGTCCTGCCTACACGTGAGATTTGTGCCAGAAAGGCGAACGAAAAATTGAGAAGCGTAAACGAAAACTCGGAAAGCGCAAATGAAAAATCTAGCAGCGAATTCAAAACTATTATTTGCAAAAACGAAACTTAGAAAATTGTTAAGAAAAATAGCAGTTTATTTGAAAATCATGTCACTTTCTTGCAATTGAGTTTATTGTTTTCATTATCAAAGTGTTTATTTTCTTTCTCATTGTATATTTTTGTTCGTTTTTTAAAAGTTTGCGTTCATTCTTATTGGCACAAAAGGAATCCCATACTACCATGGTATTTTACCCAAATTGTGTTGCATTTCATCACATCGCTAATTTTGAAGGCAGTATTAAACCTCTTTTTTGTTCTTTCTCTGTATGTTCCTTAAAAAATCTACCTTTATTTGTTTTTTTTGAAAACTGACTTTGCATTGTATCAGCTTTATTTGCAACAGTTGCTGATGTAATGGAGACTCTTTCAATTCTAGAAACGACTATATTGGTCATAATTTTTGAAAAATTTGTGCAATGCTTTTCAGTACACTACACTATGTATGATAATTAATTTGCAGCAGAGGATGAAGGTCTGCTGTGACATGAGGTAGAGGTTTAAAATGTGAGGCCCATCACATGTCCAATATGTCATGTAGCCTATATATATCCCTTTCAAATACACATACATTTTGTTTTTTGTTTCTTTCTTTTGACTTTGTTTACTAAAAGGCCATGACTTTCCAAATGTTAAAAGAGGTGGAAACGGCCAATCCTGAAAGGCTAATTGTAATTTGGAGAAAGGCCTTTCAATAATAAACTGTAGGAGGAGGCTGAGGATCAGAAAGACATTTTTAAGGAATACGGTCAGTATGAAAAACCTTAAGTCTACGTTTTTTATGTCTTTTTTATGTAAATGGATTTAAAATTATAATAAGAATTTAAATATGTGAACAGTATGCCATGGTGATCCCACTGGGGGTCACCTTGGAAACACGCCAGCCTGGGAATCGAACTTGCAACCTTTAGGTTTTAAATCTGGCTCTCTAACCATTAGGCCACAACTATCTTTGACCCAATGCATCAAATATTGCCTAACAAGTGCACAATTTCTCTGGAGTTAAAATACTTCACTATTAACATCCTTTAACTGTTGGAAATTGTAAGGTGTGTATATTTATCCAGTGATATTTGGAGGTGTGTTAATAAACCTAATTCAAAGTATATACAGTAATTAAGTTTAACAATAACAGCTTACATTATTATTTAACCTTTAAAAGTGAAATAATCTTTAAATATCAAAGTTAATAATAAAATTAGTTGTGAACGCTGAATTGCGATGGGTGAGATTGGAAATGTAATTGTAATATTAATTTAAAATTACAATATATTATATATAATCTGTGCTTTCACGCCCATTTAACGCTCATCAAAAACGCACACATGCGCAGACAACCCCTAAAGCTTAGTAACATTTCCTTAAAATGAACTAACCCTGGAACATAACCTTATCTTCAGAGAGTAAGTTGCTATGGTTACTTACATACCCTGAAAGTTATCTCCGTTTTTGAAACCGAAATTTGGGGTTATCAGCTAACTAACACTTAAACTTACAAGGGCATGTCACATAACCAACTTTCTGGAATATCCCCAAGGAGACTTGTTAGTGTTTACTGTTCTGTAATGTTAAAATTCAGAAGACGTTCTGTTGTCTGTGATTTTTTGGGGGGTTACCATAGTGGTGAAGAGTAAAGGTTTTGCTTAGGTTGGGGACGAGCACATTTATGCCATTTTTGCATGTATCCAGCTCTACTCAGTGAGTAAATACACTGCAAATGCAGTAAACCCTCTGGTGCGCCCTGCTAGCACCATACATTACATGTGGTAAAAATAAAGATGTTCATTTAAAAAAAATAGTGTCACACTGAAGCATTCACATTTAACTGTCTTAACACAAATGAATTACATTAATCTGAAATTAAATTAAATAAATTGACGAATTTAAGATTTAGTTATCTGTGGAAATGGGTGGAAATGGGTGTCATAATACAATTTAGTTCATTCAACAAGTAATTTGTTTGAGTGGACTCTTAAAAGCTATTACTAAAGTCATCCTGATAAGTTTTATTTCTGACAGTTGCAATTACATTTTAATGTGCATTTCTATAACTTAAGAAACACTTGGCCTAAAGCAAAATGCCTGAAACTGATATAGTTTGATATTGTAATGCATTGTAAATTACCGCAACATGCATTTGGTTAATGTCTCTATTGTGATGTACCCAGTCACAAAAAATTCTCAACAGTACCTGAGTTTGCAACAGTGTCCACGGAAAACAGAGGTTTCTCATCTGTCTTGTATGAAATCACAGACCTAAACAAATCGCAATCAAAACAAATAAAGAAAAAAAACTTAGATTTTACCATGATTCTGAATTGATACATAACAGGATGTGCACTAACCTGAATCTGTTGAATACAATGCTTCCCTGGTCGAACTCATAGCCAGAGTCAAGAAGCTCTGTGGCAATGATGGAAGCATCAGTGAAAGTGGGAGGTTTGCGGCCCACCTCCTTACAGTTGATCAGGATGTGTTTTCCGTGGGTCCTGAGGGTTTACAGGAAGAACAAACTTACTATTTGAAAAACTCAAAAATATAATACGGTTAGGCAAGCAATAAAAGTACCTGTACAGCAGACCTCTGAGTTTGTCACCCACATTTACGACCATAACCTCTTTCCCAGCACTAGAGAGCTTGGCGATTTCGCTCTTAATGGCCTTGGCCACGTTGCTGTGGACGGCACCGCAGAGCCCACGGTCAGAAGACACGCCAATGATCAGATGTTTATTCTTGTCTTCTGGGGCCTTGATCTCGGCCTTCTCATAGAGAGCTAGAAAACAAACATCACAATGCATTTCAAATGATTGTGCATTACAAACAGCAACGGATACGATTCATTTGATTTGACATACCCATTGCACCGGTGCCATAGACGCGAGCTGGCTTCAGGGACCTCTCAGCTCTAGCATATTTAGCTGCTGCCACCATCTTCATGGATTTGGTGATCTTCTGAATGTTCTTGATGGACTTCAACCGAATGGTGACTGAAAATAAAAAAAGCAGATGTAAATTAATACAGCAAATAATGACAGCCTCGCCATCAGTTGACATTTTCATAATGCTTAGGAATAACTTGACTTACTGTCCTTCAAGGTTGCCATGTTCCTGACCTGCCCACTGCAAAAGATCGAAAGGTTTAGTACACAGCAATAAACAGAATGCATATGCAAAAATCTGTCAATTAAACCGAAAGCAAATAAATGTACTTGAATTCAAGGTATAACACCGAACGTAGCGAATAACGTTGTCATTCATGTCGTCACACGACTATATAGATCAACTACCAAACAAACAGCTCATATTGCACACAACACAGCATATAAAATGCAGTTAAACGCAGATTTTAACAACATAATAACTTTATATTAATCATAAACTCTAGCTGTCGCGCGCTGTCATACGATTTGACTGAGGCACACTGCGGCCTAAAGCTCATTACGTCCTTGCTCTATTTATCCTGCATTTAATTAACCAACTGACACATTACAGCTTTATTACGTTTAAACACGCTGTAAAACGAATACTAACGCACGTTATGTTGTTCAATTAAATAAATATATACCATTGTGGGAGGAACACCGCCGCGCTGGTCCTTGCGAACATGTTCACTTCAATGAAGGTCAGAGCAGCCGGTCTGCGCAAGCGCAAATAAAGCGCGAAGAACGCGGCTTCGTCACAAGCCTCGCGATATCACAGATGCACACGAATCTGTGACGAAAAAAGCGTTTTGGGGAAGCGAGCGTTGCGCGTCACGACTCACAAGCAAGGAAGCGTGTGCGGTTTTTGGACGCTTGAAAAGTCTCATCGAAGTGTTGTGTTTTGGTGAAATATTTAGTTTAGAATGGGCAAGGCAGAATTTTTAACCCCAAAGGCGATCGGGAACAGAATCAAAGCTAAAGGCTTGCAAAAACTGCGCTGGTATTGTCAGATGTGTCAGAAACAGTGTCGAGATGAAGTAAGTTTATGTTGAACGTGTCTTATTCTCGCTTACTTCTGATCTATATTGAATTACTTGTTTTTTATTAGTGTAATAACTGTCATTTACATTATCTCTTGACCACAGAACGGGTTTAAATGTCACTGTATGTCCGAGTCTCATCAGAGACAGCTATTGTTAGCTTCAGAGAATCCCAACCAGTTCATGAGCTACTTCTCACAGTAAGTACACGTCGGATATATTTATATATTTAAACAGAAAAGTAAATGATTGCAATGTATGTCCTTTTGCTTTTACAGGGAGTTCAAAAGCGAGTTCTTAGAGCTGCTCAGAAGACGTTTTGGTAAGATTAAATCATTGCCATTCTGATTCATCATACATTACAGACTGTAGTTGTTGTTCAGTTGGTGAGAGTCTGTGTTTACTTCTGCAGGAACCAAACGAGTTCACAATAACATCATCTACAATGAGTATATCAGCCATCGGGAACACATCCACATGAACTCCACCCAGTGGGAAACCCTCACTGAATTCACCAAATGGCTTGGGAAAGAAGGCAAGGATACTAGATACAGAACGAATTCGTTCAGATCAGTATCATCCACTACACTGTTTAATTTGTGTGATTTTGCTGTGTAGGTTTTTGCAAAGTAGATGAGACACCCAAAGGCTGGTACATCCAGTACATTGATCGTGATCCGGAAACGATACGTAGGCAGGAAGAGCTGGAGAGGAAGAAGAAACAGGATTTGGACGATGTAGAACGCAGTGCTAAGTTCATCGAAGAACAAGTGCGCCGCGGCCGAGAGGGCAAAGAGCCTGAGGTGTGTGGAAATGTTCCTGGTCTTAAAAAATGATAAGCTTTCCCCCAAAAAAATCAGGTATTTTTTATAGTTATGCACTTAAAGTGGAATTTTATGGGGTAACAATAACAAAACAATAAAATGCACACCATTTTCAAAGTATAGCCAAACATACAGTATATTTTAACATGAGACCTTCTCTGGGCAAAGTTCATCCTTCATAACGTTTGTCATTACTTTCCAAAGCTGGCAATATACCTTAATGTACACATTTCAATGTCCATGTATCTACAGGAGGAGCCAGTATACACCGAACTGAAGAGGATGAATGAAGATGAGAAAATTGCTTTTAACCTGGACAATGCTTCAGCTGGGCCTTCCAAAACAAGGTATCATGAATAATGGTATCAGCTTCTCTTTGAGTTTAAAATCTGTTTAAAAACCGATTATTTGTGTTCGAAACCATGTATTTTGTACTAAAGAAACACGGGTTGTGTTCCCTGAGTTTAGATATGTGATTATAACCCTGTGTTGCTTTCGCATTTTCGCAGTACAAGTCTGGGAAGTAGTGGCCTCAAAGTGACTGCCTCAGCTAAAAGGAAAGAGTCCTCTCACAGTTCAGACTCCAAAGACAAGAAGAAGAAATCTGCCCTTGAGGAGATAATAGAGGTATGTTTCCTTTACTTTTCTCCAGGTAAATTGTTGCATTGATGTTGTAAGAGCAGAATGAATCTGTATAAATTGTAATTCACTTAAAGATGAGGTAACATACGCAGTTTCTGCCAATCTCATATTAATCTTGAGTGCCTATATACAGCAGTATTGCATACTTCGTATCTTCGAAGAGTATTTAGTTTGATCAAATTTATAAAAGACAGATACAGCTGTACGATTATTTCCGGAAAAAGACGAGCGCCTGGAGGCGTGCAGGGAGAGCGGAACTACAGCACGAGCACACAGTACGTCATCGCATTATCCCTACATAACTGATTCACTATCTGATGGCTGAGACCGCACCATCTATCAATTTCAAACAATCTCCAAATCCAGCGTTATATCCACCGTTTATATAACATTCCTCACCTAAATGCAGGGAGCAAACAAACACAGCTAAACTTCCGGCAGCCGAGTGAAGCGGCATTGATGGGCGTGCTCTTTCTCACGCTCGCTGGATGATGCGTGGGCGTGCTTTTCTGGGAGAATTGTCCAATAAGGGACTAAGAACCCTTTTTACGAAACGGGAATCCATGTTTGAAAAAACTTTCCAAAACCTGTACAAACCCTGGCGGAGTGAATCGAGTACAGAAATACTACGTCATACGTTCAGCTCGTTTTTTTGACAAGTTGACCATGTTAAGCCTGAGAATGCAGGGCTCTAGACTGCGACCAAAATGCTCTCAAATGCGATCGTTTTTTTAATAACGTGCGAGGTAACATTTCACAGGGTTGAGTGCGTAAAATAATTTTGGTGCGAGTGCGTAAAATAATTTTAGCCCCGCCAAAGATTTATTTTAACATTTAATGTGATTTATGAGTGGTGAATGACGCGCTTGTGATAATAGCAGGAAAGAGTGAGCAGAGAGCTCGTGCACTCCCTCTGTCTCCAAACTAAAGTGTGTGTTTCGCATCATTCAGTGTTGCGCAGACCGAGCAGCATAAAAGCATCGCAGGACAGACTGCTCCCTATGCTTTTTAAACGCTCTCACGAAGTCGAGAAGTGAAGTCGAACACGACGGTTTCTGAACTGTCTCTTCACACTTCAATCAAAAGCAAGGTCGGAAGCCAGAATCCATGTTTCACGTGGCGCATTCTGAGAATATTTTTACCTGAATTACAGCTGGGTGTGAATGTGCTCAAAAACATGTTGCCTTTTCTTCCCTGACAAGTGTTCCGCACATGCAGCTGACATAAAGGAAAAATCCTATCCAGTGAAGTGTTTTCCTTGTTAACTTCTATCTTCTGCGATGTCCTAACAGCAGTGAAAAACAAACAGCGCGTCAGTGTCTGCTAATTGGGACATCGCTTTATTGGGCTCGCAAGTGTTAAAGCGCAAATATGAAGCAGCCTATAGCCGTCTATTTTAAAAGACAGAGTGACAAATTAACAGAACGATTCATCAACTGAGGTCATTATGCAAGGTCATATGATTACTATAAAAAAGGGTGCGACCAACTGAGAAAGCAGGAAAAAGGAGTCTAGAGCCCTGGAATGAAATCGCATGTTACCGCCGCTTTAAATCTAATAAGCAATGGTTTACGTAAAGTGATTCTACAATTTGCAATTCACAACTTTCTGTGTGTGTGAATTTCAGATGGAGGAGCAGAAGAAAAAATCTGTACGGTCGGATCACTGGATTCAACCAAACATCGTAGTAAAAGTGATAACAAAAAGACTAGGAGAGAAGTATTACAAGAAGAAAGCCATCATTCGGGTACATGAAACGAGGATTAATGGACCATTGCATGGCTATATGTTTGCCTGGTTTTATATTTCTGACAGCGATATTGTGTATGTGTATGATTTTACAGGAGGTGCAGAATAAGTACACAGCCATGGTGAAGATGATCGACTCTGGAGACAAACTCAAACTGGACCAAAGTCATGTGGAAACAGTCATTCCAGCGCCTGGTAACACATTACTATGGTTAAACGTGTATAAACTTTTTTTGTTCATTGGTCTTACTATGAACTGTTGTATCTCTGTTGTATGAACTATTTAATGTCTGTGGTTATCACTCAGTGTTCTCTCTATTTTACTCTCTCTGTCACAGGTAAGCGAGTTTTGATCCTAAACGGTCAATATAAAGATACAGAGGCCATCCTGGAAGGCATAGACGAGCACAAATTCTCTGCCACACTCGTATTAGACTCGGTACGTTCACACAGAATATTATCATGAAATGACTTTCCAAATACTGAATATTTTTCTGGACTAAATATAAGCGACTATATTTATAATTGCTTAGAAAATACCAGCACTTCCATAATAATTGACAGCGTGGTGTTTGTCCTCCTTCAGGGTCGGATGAAAGGAAAGACAGTGGAGAGGATTGCATATGAGGACTTTTCTAAACTAGCTTGATGGTCATCTTCATTCCAGAGCGACTCTACTGTGTCAAAGCGTAATCTAGATATTTTACATTTTGCATGTACATAATAAAGACTCAAAGACATGATCATTTAATTTACATACTGGAACAAATTGACCATTTTATTGTGCTTATTTTTATCATATGCAACCATTTTCAACAGACATCCGAACATAAAATATTTATAGATTATAAATGATCAATTCATTGATAGGTTACAATACATTGATATGTTTAAGATCAATTTACGTCATTATTCGATGGTTGTTTCATGTACAGCACCATTTTCTGATATTTTGTATATATTTTCTTCTAGTATTAAAAACGAACCTTTTTTCAAAACCTTTTTGGCAAGTTTCATTAAAAAGGGTTTTGTGCTTTTGGCTTGTATAAAATAACAGATTTCCTCTCTTAGCAGTCATTCTAACACATTGTTTTAGAGAGAGAGCAGAAAGCCGTCTAGCCGAGGGAGGATATAGCTGGTGTAACTGCCATCAATGAAGCCTTTCCCATTGTTGTGGACAAACCAGCAGAAGACATCTGAACCTCGTTTTTTATCACGTCTGTAGTCCTTCTGCCAACCTCTGATCAACAAAAAACATTCAAACATTTTAAAATACAACAAAAATAAATACACTGGATGAAAAGAGCATAATAGGTTTATAATAGGAGGTAAATATTCTCACAATGCCTGTCAAGATCTCAAAATCACAACAAATAAGTATGGTTCTACCATAATGTGCAAAAATAATAACAGTTTACTATAAAGTAACGTGTTCTAACAACAAGCAATATATTTTTACAGCATTTATATGTTAATGTTAGTTACTATCAATTAAATTGTTTGTTCTTATTTCATTGTACATTCATAAATACTACTGCTACATAAAATATTAATAAATAAATATATATGATTTTAATAAAGTCGTTTTAAATGCAATCCGTAACTTGGCTCTATATCTTTATCTCCGTTTAAAAGCTAAAATTGCAGGTTACTTGCCATACATATTTACGTGGGTTGAAGTCAAATGACATCAAACTGTTGTTTCCTGCAAAATCACACCCGACATCTCAAATTATAAACCTTTATTATAAGCCTAGTAAAGATAAGTAAGGTGAGGAGGCAGTCTGATTTTATACTTAAAAAATTTTTTGTTTATTTTTCACACAAAAAAGTTACAGATTGCAGCTTTAACGTTAACTAAGATTAATAAAAGTTTTAGAAGTATTGTTATTTCGTGTTAACAACTGGAACTTTATTGAAGACATTTTTTATTGAAGAACATTTTTACTGAGAAAATGTATATTTAAATTCTGGTGGTAACTTGTATGCTATTATTGACTGTCGTTAAAATAACTGAAAACATAATTATGCACAATTTAGCCTGTTTCTTTAGATTAAAAAAAAAACATTTTTGAGACTCACTCTTCAATGACTGTAAAAATCTGGAATAATGTTTGTACGAGACATTAAACAGATGTACCTGGTGACAGCCAGTTTGTTGCCTTTCACCTCCATTATAGCCTCTTTCTTTTTTGGATCTGCTCCCTCATGCACGGCATAGACTTTCACCTCTGGTTCCTGTGTGAACTGACCTGTTAGGACACACAAAGACCATTTTATAACATTATTTACACATTCATAACTTAGCACACAGAGTTAAGGACCTCTTGTATATCTATGACGTGTTTGTTTGTGAATGTTCTGTCCAACTAAACTTCAATCAATTCTGTTGATAACCACATAATAATTTAAAGGGATAGTTCATGATGTCATCATTTATTCACCCTCAAGTTGTTCCAAATCATACATTTCTTTGTTCTGCTGAACACAAAGTGAGATCGATGGAAGAATGTTTGTAACCAAACAGTTCTGGGGCACCATTTGACTACCATTGTAATTTTCCTACTATAGTAGTCAATGGTGCCCCAAAACTGTTTGGTTATAATCATTCCATATATCTCACTTTGTGTTCAGCAGAACAAAGAAATTTATACAGATTTGCAACAACTCAAGAGTGAGTATGATGACAGAATTTGTGAGAGTTTGGGTGAACTGTCCCTTTAACTTGTTTGTAAGAATTGATACATTAACAGTAATGCACTAAGACTGAAAGTGAATTTGGCAAGAAATTGGGATACCAGTAAAATACAACAAACACTGTTTCAAAAATATAGAACAATAAATATTACCTTAAGGACTGTGAGAATTATAAATTGAATGTTATGTTGTGTTATGTTTGTTGTATAGTATACGTTATTGTACGCTAATATGAGCAATTTCTTAGCTGTAGACATGTGAGTGTTGAATGACGCACCAATGAGACCGTGAACTTGCGAGGAGTATTCGTTGTCATTTGGGATGTAAAAGCCCAAGAAGTCCACCTGAACAGGATGCTTCTTCCACACCCGATGCAACAAAACCATGACTGAAATATCCTCACCAATCGTCACAGTAACCTGTTGCTCCTTCACTATGGTAACCTTCATTCTGACAAGGAAGGGTTTGCATATCATTTATACTGTATATTAAAAATCATATTAAATCACATGCAGTCAGAAAACATTTTTAAACTACTCAAGAAACATGGATATATGTGACCCTGGACCACAAAACCATAAGTAGCACGGGTATATTTGTAGCAATACATTGTATGGGTCAAAATAATAGATTTTTCTTTTATGCCAAAAATCATTTGGATATTAAGTAAAGATCATGTTTCATATATATTTTGTAGGGCTGTCAAACGATTAATCACGATTAATCGCATCCAGAATAAAAGTTTGGGTTAACATAATGCATGTCTGTGTACTGTGCATTTTAATTTTGTATTTATAAAAACATACGTATTTATTTAAGAAAAATATATAATTTTAATATTAATAAACATTTACATATAATTTAAATTACTGGCAAATATAAATAAATACATGGAAGCATTTTCTAAATATATACATGTTGTGTACATGTATGTGTTTATAAGTACTAAATATATACTAATATGCACAGTACACAGACATGCATTATGTAAACACAGACTTTTATTCTGGATGCGATTAATCACGATTAATCGTTTGACAGCCCTAATATTTTGTAAACTTTCTTACCATACATATATAAAAACTTTATTTTTGTGAGTGGATCCAGCAAAATCGTGAACAAAATGGCCGGAAACACGCCTACAAACTTCACTCGCTGCCCGCTTTTTGTAAATTACGCACTCAAGTTTGGTATCTGTGTAAAGTTTAGAATTTCTGCTTTCAGGTTCATTTATTCTCCACAACGTCATTATAGAGGTTAACAAATAGAGCCTTGATTTCAAATAATGTTTAAATAGTTGAATCTCGGCCAAATATATTGTCCTATCATAACAAAGCTTATTTATTCAGCTTACAGATGATGTATAAATATTCAGAATATTAAGTTTCACTAAGAAACTGACTGTCTAATGGCTAGAACTTGACCTGTTTTTGGACAAAGATTTTTCTTCACTGTCCTAATAATAGTATAGTAATGATAGTATCATCAACTCTTTTAATTTCCACCACTGAACAACTGAACTGGTTGGTCGCTTTACAAAGGGGACTAGTCTTCAAACCGACATTCAAAAGATTAAGATTAGGCCTCTGATACCTGCTTAGCATCAGTTCAGCCGTTGCTCCCCAAGAGAAAGAGTGATTGTTTCTGCCTTCCATTAGATCAATCCTGTCAGTCCCTATTATGACCTGCACACCGTCTGTTTTGGAGTATATGGAGATGGTACCAAAGTATGTGTTTATTTTGTTGTTCTTTATCTTCTTAGACCCGACCAGCTGACCATTGATTGTAACACCTGTATGAGGTATAAGGAAAAAGAAAGCACATATGAAACAGAAATAACATAACGGCATACATTTAAAAACTGTTTGGCAATGTGTCTAAAAAAGTTACCCTTTCCAGTATCCGATAGCAAGTTGAGGATGTGCCCAGGTTTGGAGTCAATGTTGAAGCAGATATCCATGTTGGTTTTGGGCAAGTGAATAATGAAGTGAGGGTCATTGTCGACTATAAAAACGAATACATAATTATATATTTTTGCTTAAGTTCAATCTGTAACTTTTTCCTCTATAGCGCCATCTCTGTTAGAAACATAACATTTCAGGTTACTTTACATACACATTTTGATTAAAGACATGTTTCTATCTAAATAACATGCACTAGTAATAAATCGTATACATACAATAAGACAAGGAATTGGAGAATACTTGCTTGATTTCATGTTGAGTAATGAATTATCAGAATGATCACAGAATCATCAGAATGTGGATTCAGTGGAAATGCAGTTTTCTATGGTTTGATGGTCTATGTTGCATTACCTATATTGATCCTATTAGGAATGACACTTAGAGCTTGTTCTCCGGTTGCCTCCTTGGGGTCAGAAGGGGCTGTAGGCATAACCCACGGAGGGTTCTGGTAAACTACGTTCGTTACTGGCAATTGTCCGGATAAAGAAGCAGTACCTTAAGAGAAGGAGAAAGACTTTCAGTTTCTGAGTCTTGTCACACTGATCATACAGAACTATTACTGACAACTAACAGCAGGGATGCATTATATATAAATGGGCATACTGGTTTAGTTTTTTCTAGTGACAGTAATCCTTGTATTATAATGGAAAACAGTACAGTTTTCAGGAGAGGTTTTGTCATAATATAAAAGTTGCATATGAAAGATGAAACCCTTTGTATTGGTTACCGGAGCAGCAGCCGTGTTTGGAGTCTTTGGGCGAGTCAGCGATGAGACGCTCTGCCGTCTCCTGGTCCTGACTCTCCACCAGCATGGCAGTCAGAGGGGTCACGAACTGATGCTCTACAGCCAAAGCAACGATCCGCTGGGTGATCTTACGCTTCTTATTTGCAGTAGGAGCTAGAGAGCTGCACAAAGGGAGTTCCATACAGTTTTCAAGGCAATATTCTTCTCTATAAGTAAACTTAAAGAAATGGTTTTGGGCAAAATTAAGTTGTGTTTGGTGTAACAAGTTATTAAGTAATTAGTTACTGTAATTTAATTACTTTCCCCTTGAAAATGTAAAGTAAGGGATTACTCTTATTTTTATTGTAATTTAATTACAGTTACTTCTGATGTAATTAATCTACTTTGTGTAATATAAGTGCTGTGCAATAGTGGAATTGACATCAAAATTCAGTCTAACTTTAAAATTCAGGCTTTAATTTATAATTATCTCATTTGTAATACTTTGGTCAGTTAATAATACAACTATATGTAGTTTTATATTATTTATTTGAATTAAAAGTAAAATCTTTGAATCACTTAACTAATCAAGGTTGATATAGGATATAGAAAGTAATTAGTAATAAGTAATTAAATACTTTTTGGTGATTTTTGTCATTTGTACAGTAATCTAATTACACTATTGAATTTGTCATTAGTAACTAGTAATGTATTACTTTTTCAGAGTAACTTGCCCAACACTGGTTATTTATTCAACCTTACTGTAAACGATTCTACTTAAAAACTGTATTTCAAAAGTTGCCTTACATTTTTAAGCTAAATCAAACCGGTCATTTGAAGTTCAATCATATTAAATTGCCTTAAACAATCTAGTTGTATTTCGCATAACTTATAAAATGAAGTTATATTGAAAATACAACTAGATGTTTTGTTTAATATAGTTTAAGGTTCAAATGTCTTGAAAAATCAACTTTTGAACTACACTGTACCATTCCAAACTCGACAAATGTAATTTTTTTAGTCACATTAAGCTTTTCCTTTAAGAGACAGATCTGATTAGCACAAACAGTATATCTGGAAAATAAAGTATAGAATGTCTTATGGATAGGGTTGGGTATCGTTTGAATTTTAACGATTGCGATTCTGCTTATCGATTTCTATTCTTATCGCACGGTTGAAGTAAAACATTTACTAGATATCAACCTGTATGGTCATTTAGCCTGCTTATTGACTGGTTTGCAAAAATATATACAGTTTATATTTATGAGCAACGTTTTGTGTACACACATAGCAACCATGTTTTGTCAGATTTATTACAATTTGTATTACCATAGTTTGACTACATCATGGTTAACTATAATGCAACTATTTTTCAAAAATAAATTAGTGGCTCCTGTGCTTTACTGCAAATACAGTAGTTAAACTATGCTTACTATAGTAAAATATGGTTCATTTTCATAAGGGCTTTTATTAAGATTTCAGCAGATCACAAGTTAACAAATGCACAGTTCTGAAAATATGCACACAGGAATTGATCAGAGGAACTGAAATTTTGATTTCAAGTATCCGATTCCTATTCTTTTTGATTCCGATCCGATACCTAACCTCAAAGTTGAATCCAGATTCAAAACAGAGGCAGTAAGTGAACACAGAGTTGTGATTCTTACCGTTCGGCTAGTAGTTGATTGACAGTGATGTAAGCCCACATTTGTCGGGCAAAGCCGGTGAAGGAATGCTGTTGTGAGTTAAGCGCTGAGTCCAGCTCCTTGACATCTGCCTCAATCTGCATGTTAAGGTCCATGTTGGCCTAAAAGAGAAATTTACTTCTCATTAAAGATGTCAATCATTTCTCTACAGACTAATGAGATTTGACCCAATTGAATTCATAATAATAAACCAGCCTTTTATAGAGTGTTCTCAGGCTGGATCCAGGCTTCTTAACTATTAAGTTAAGAAGCCTGCCATACTAACATCTAAAACACAACATATGCTGATCTATTCAGCGGGCTTGTGATGGTGGATCTAATATCATTTCTAAACTGAGAGACAAAAGGGACATGTCGCTCACAGCAGAGGCGGTGATGAAGCTTTGCAGAGTTGTGAGGTCTGTTGGTTGAAGTTTTCCAGCCACTATCACCTCTGAACCGCTGAAGAACTTGTCGAAACTGTTCTGAGTCACGTCACTTACGGCATTCTCGGGAAAGTGGATAGTGATGGACCTGAGGACAGGAGAGGAGACCTGGCTGTAGAATTCCTGGAAGGAGAAAGAGAAGAGAATTATTAGTCAAATCACAAATGCCAAATTTACACATTTCACAGACAGGAAGGTCTAGAAAAAAATAAAAGATCTTATAAGTCCTATAGCTAGTTTTAAAAAACAGAATAGTTTTCAGGCAGGTTGCAGTCGTGCATCAACTTCATGTCAGATGTTTCTCATAACATTTTCTTCAGAGAAATTACAATAAACAAATGACAGCTTTGTTTATATGCTAGAAGTGTACATATGCTTTTTGGAAAAAATGCATTGAGAAATGTGTTTTCTTTTAATCTTGTACTATTGAGAGTGACAGTAATGTTTGCCTCACTGAAAGCAAAAAACCTAAACCTAAACACAGAACAGTACACACAAGTCAATCAGCAGGATTTTAAACTAAAGCGATGTAATTGTGGGCGGGGCTAGCCAGTGCAACAAAACAGAAACAACTAATAATGTTGCTCATTGCTCGTCACAGTCACCGGATTTACAAGTCGAACACTGTACCTTTAATTGCTCTGATGCATCGTGATTGGCAAAGATCCTCTGGGCGACGCCCCTGTTGTCCATGGCAATTCGCTCCAGGAAGTCAAAGTCCACGTCGAAGCCAATACCAAGGGAGAAGAGTGAAAACTCCTCCTTCATTACGCGCTTCACATTCTTCTGAATAGTGCTCAACTTTATTTCTCCTGAAGATAGAGAGAGAAAGAGAGAGAGAATTCTTTTTATTTTTATAACACCTTTATTTAATACAAAATTCTAGAGAACAACAAACACATTACCGATACAAACTGAGATTATCCAATATTCTCAGTAAAGACCAGTGTTGGGTGTAACTAGTTACTAAGTAATTAGTTACTGTAATTTAATTACTTTCCCTTGAATAAGTAAAGTTAGGGATAACTCTAATTTTTTATGTAATTTAATTACAGTTACTTCTGTCAAACTAAATACTTTGTGTAATGTAAGTGTGTGCAATAGTGGAATTGACATCAAAATTCAAAGTCTAACTTTAAAATCCGTGCTTTAATGAATAATTCTCACATTTGTAATATTTGGTCAGTAAATAATACTACTTTATGTACACTGTAAAACATGATGTGTTGACTTTATTTAAAATATGTGTGCACCATTTTTGCATTTTAACTAAATTCAACTTAAGGAGATTTTAAGTCAAAATAACAAGAAAATCTTCGTTGCGTGTACACAAATATATGAGTTCACTTGACCTTCTTTACTTAAAAAATGATGTAGCCTGAGTTCAATCAACTTACAGTGCTCATGTAGGCTGTACTAAAATATTGAATTAATTTACCTTCATATATAGCATAGTGAAGTATATTATTATAACAAATATTATAAGATAATTGATGACTGATTTGATGTCAGTCATTGAATGATTCTCCACAGAAGCACACAACATACCGCTTTTCGCATGTGTGTCTTCCTTAATGTGGTAAGAAGAAATGCCATGGGTTGAACAGGGTCTATACTTACCAAAGAACATGAATCACCTGAATGATAACTTCACAGAAAACGATTATTCACAACAAAACAACATCAATAATACTTTACATCTTACATTTCGTTATACATCTTATTAAAATCTATATAAATGCCCCAAAAGTGCTTATTATTTAAAAAAGGCATGAATAATCAAACTTTTCAGGTGCAAGGGCTTATGGGTATTCCTTGCAGCATTTGTTTACTGATAATATTACGTTCATTGCACTGGAAATGTATGTTAGGTTTACTTCATTTTAACTGTAGTTTGCAAAAATCAAAATTTTCCATTCAATTTATACATATTTTTGAGCTTTTCTTGTAATTTTTGTGTTGCATGAACCAAGGATTTTAAGTTAAGCTAAAAATGTTATAAATTTGTTTATTTTTAAGTAGAAGCTACTTAGCATAATATACAATATGTTTGTTGAGACAACAAATTACTTTTTAGAGTGTAGTTTTAAATTATTTAAGCCGTTTCATGTCTATCCTTTAATCACTTAACTAATCAAGGTTACTATATAGAAAGTAATAAGTAATAAGTAACTAAATACTTTTTGGAGAGAATAATTTGTACAGTAATCTAATTACACTATTGAATATGTAATTAGTAACTAGTAATTAATTACTTTTTCTGAGTAAATCCGACACAACATATACCTACTGTATCAATAAACTCCATGCATGATGTTCTTACCCACTGTTGGATCTCCATCAGATACCAGAATGATCATAGACACAGAACGGGGCTCGATCAGTCCCTGACTGGACGCTTTCACCAGCATCTGCACTGCTCGCAGTAGAGCCTCATTGATGTTTGTACCTGAGGTTAAATGTCACTCAGAATCACACCAAAACACACAAACACATACTTTTTAAATCATACTGTATGTCCACTCTCTGTTCCCCTTTTACCTCCATTAGGTTTGATATGCTGGATGTACTTCTTGGCCTCATCCACCTGAATGGAGGAAGCTGGGACCAGATCTTCACTCCAGCAGCGGGCGTTGTGATTAAAGTCTATGATACTGAAGTGGTCATCCATTGATAGATCATCCAGAATAGCCTTCATTGCCTCAACTGTCTAAGATAGGAAGAGAGAGAAACACAGATAAATATAATCAAATATATCTAAATATAATTGAATAAAATAGAAATTTATTTTAAACAGAATAATACACTAATAAATTGATGAATTAATATATATTAATAATAAAATATGTTTTATTCTCTACGATTAAAACCACCCTGAAAATCAATTAAAATTCTTCATCTTTTAAATTATTTATATACCAATAAAACAATGAATTCCTTTAAGTTCCTATAAATAAAGATCATTTAAATAAATTACAGGTGCTGTTCACAAAGATGATAATGATGACTACAAAATAAACTTCTATGAAACAATTCTACATTTTATGAGAACAGGCCTATTTACCACATCTTTAGATATAGATATATAGTATATCGAGAAACGTTATGGGACAATTCCATTATTATGGATGTGACACTTTCAGTCAAAACTTGAAATATAAATTCCTACAGAACGTAAGTATTGCCAATAAATTGAATGATCTGTTTATATTTTATGAAACCTCTGATGATAGAGTCTAGACATCAGAAAAGTCTAAGCTAGTTTTCTATTTTAAACGAGAGAAAAATTCATGCGTTATGGATGTGACACACTCGTTTTTGAGAGACAACATTGTAGGATTTCTATGAATTAATATGTGCAAACCAAAAGCAATAATACCCTACAAATGAAGAAGGGATAACTCTTTACATAGAACATAAAATGGCTATATTTTTGTTTTCACATGCCCATTTCCGATAGACCTCTGCAAAGAATCTATAACTGTTGAGTAATTTCAATGTAATTTAATACAATTTATATACAATATAATCATGTTATTTTTATTAATATTGTAAAGTCAATATAAACTAAATTGTTGTATTATAACCCAAAACAGACCAGAAGTTAACTTTGGGCCAGGCGCGCCTGTCTGATGAAACCATCTATAGCATGCACATGTGCTGTGATTTAAAAAAGTAAACTGGGTCACTTTACATTTGATGTCTGCTTAAATAGGAAGTTAACAATTAACAAAACTTGTCTTCACAAACTTTTTGAAACTGCTATGTGAAAGTAGGTTACCACATCCTTACCTGTTTCATCTTCAATCCCCACATGCTGCCACTGACATCAATGACAAATACAATGTTTTTGGGGAGAGGCGAGAGATCAGAGGGTGCAAAGAAGTGAATGAAATGACCATCAGACACCTGAAAGATAATGAAAGAAACATGCATCAGCAATGATTTCTTTAGTCTATGTGCCTACAATCACACTCATATAGTTTTGTAGTATGCAGTATATGTATACTGTGCCAGTATGTACATTTTCTGTGTGCACTGAGTACTACTAACTAAACTGTATCCCACAATGCAATGTACTTCAGTAGTAGTCCTATAAATATGCGTTTGTGCGTCAAAATGTAAATGTGTAAGCATATACTGTATATTTCCACACCTGCAGCTCTCCAGCATTGCTTTCTCTCAGAACGTCATACATGACGGTGAATACCCCATCCACAGCGCTCTCTGTGCAGGTCTCACATTTGCGCTGCTGTTGTAGTGTTGGTTTGAACACTATATGAGCTTTGTCTTTGCTCTGGGTGATTTTGGTCAAATCTGCAAACTGCTCTCCAAGCGTGTTAGGGGCTGTGACAGACTTGATGCCATTGGGCTCATATATATAAACATCAACCTGGAAATAAAAAGACATGCACAAAAGCACGTATTAGAGGTCATGTGATGCACATCTTTATGTAAGAGTAAGTTTTTGTGCTTGTGTGTGTATGACTGACTTGTAGCAGAGGCACCAGGCGTCCAGGTTGGATGTGCAAGGTGTGCTTGTAGAAGCCCAGTTTCCTCTGCAACATTTCTTGATAGTGAAGCTCAAACTCCACTTTGCTGCCCGGAGGAACATGCACCTCTGTCTTGAAGGTCTCCATCGCTTGAGAGTTAGTCCTGAGAAACAAAAAAGCATATAATGTATATTGCACATTATAATGGGGATAAACAGAACATAAAAGTATTAATTGTGAATATATGAAATAAATGATTTTCAAATATAAAATTCATTTTGAATAAATACTAAACATATGTGTATCTCTAAACCACTTATAAAAATCTGGATATATAGCTCTCTTAAAAATATGTACACCTTTAAAAAATCCTGTAAAAACTGTAATTTTCCGACAGCTGGGACACTGTTAAAAACGTCAAAAAATTCTTGTAAAATTAAATAGTTTCATCTTTTTCTTGAAAATATGCTGTCTTTTTCCTGTAATTGATGTTTTGTTACCGTATTTCATTATACGTGAAAAATCTGTAAAAATAACAGTACATTTGCCAGTAACTTACAGTAGATTTAATTACTACTTAATACTACTTTCCTATTAGTAGGCTACTGTTTTCAATTTGAGTTAAACTTTACTTTATTCAAAATTAAAGCAAAATGAGCAAGAAGAGACTCATTACTGGCATTAGCACAGCGACGCTGCAAAAAAATGAGCTCTAGTAAAAATATGTAACATTTCTTAAATCACAATACATTTACATAACAAGAAAAGTGACCCAAGATATTTAGTCTTAAAAATAAAAGAACTAGGTGAGGTTGTTTAAAAGAAAATTGTAAATTAAATCTACATTAAGTTACTGGCAAACCTGCTGCAAAACAGCACAGTTTTACAGTATAAGCAAATTGGCTTTAGACATGAATATATGCATGAAAGAATCCGATAAATGCGGTACCTGACAATACCAGCAGCTTTTCCGCGTGCTCTTGCTTGAGCATAAAGGTTTCTCGCCACTGCCTTCTCCTTTACCGAGCCAACGAATGTGATCCCATTTACATTCCTGAAAAGCAGCCACGGGTCATACAGCAGGTCCATGTGTTTTGTGTGTTTATGTGTGAGTATCTGTGTGTCATTGCTCTCACATGGTAAAGTTGTTAATGAAGGCCCGTTTGGGGATCTGTACGTTGAAGCCGATGCTCTGAGCATTTGGGCCCGAGTTAACCACAGAGCTCTTGACTGTGGTGTGAACGAATCGTGATGTAATTCTGCTCTCCACCTTATAACTCTTAACAGTGATGTCATTGCCCTGGATAGCCTACATGACATTACATATAGAGCTCAATACACAAATCAGTCATTCATGTGTTATTTAGACGATAAACATTTTTGACAGTGACAAATGGTATATGCTAAAAATTTGGACTTAAGGCTTATTGTCCATGCTGAATTCATATTTCTTGTGCCCACCAGCATAATAACAGTATGTTGCTGTATATTAAAAACATGCTGAGGTCTCCAGATGCAGCAACAAAAACTGCCATTAACTAAATCGTTTAAAATTTGAGCAGAAATTAGCTATTATTATTATATGGGTTAAGCATTGAAGTACATTACTTAGGTCAAATCAAATGTGTTCCTTGGAAAAACAATAGCAGACACACAATTGCGCATTTTTTTTACTGTGCAGAATAAAGTTATTTTGAGAACTGCAAAATAAATTGCGAACTACAACAAATGCAAATAGCCAAGTACCTAAAGTAATTGGGTACTTGTAAAAAATAGAAGTAGAACAGCAGCAAAGGGGAAGTCAATAACCGTAGTGTCTTCAAACAAGCCGATCGATTAATAGATAAGATTAGAGTGGAATAACAAGAGCGAGAGCATACCTCAAAATCCTCTTCCTCTTCACTGGTCAAAATGTTCCTCTACACAAAAACAACAAAAATGTAAAATAATAATAATAATAATAATGAGTATGACTAAACAAAAAATGCAAGTGAAATTCTGCATAAACACATTAGTAAAAAAAATCTATGAACTAACAGAAGTTGTTCCTCAACACAAAACCAACAAAAACGTAAAATAATATTAATATTAATAATATGAATAAACAAAAAAATCCAAGTTAATTTCTGCATTAACACTTTAGGGGGAAAAAATCTATTAACTAACAGAAGTTGGTTAATGGTTAAAGTAAGCATGTTTTTGTATTGTTCATGAATGCATTACAAACTATAATCTAATTTTGTGTATTAATTTTACAGCATTTTCACATATTGTTGAAATGCAATAAAAACATGTCAAATTACAGAAATTCAACTTCAGATGTAATTCAATATAACACAAAAAATGTGTAATTTAAGTTCACAAAACAATGTTTTTTACAATATTTTTTGGTGCCGAAATTTGACCTTTTTTACAGTATGTTAACTACCATGATTTAGGCCTTAGTTGTTAAAAAAATTACATCAACGTGTACGCTGTTCATGGACAGTTCCGAAAACACTTGCATGACGTACAGTATGACACAATCACAGAGACACGGTGGACTTATAGGCCCTTCCTGACACTTTGATCATTGGTAATCAAACAATGCCCCTGAGACCCTTTGATCACATTATACCCTTACAAAAACAGCTTCTTCTTAAAAACAAGCACAGTAATAAAGATTTGTAATAATTTCTTCATTATTTTGTGTATTTGAATATACACCTGCTTCAAATCATTTTTACACATTCCTTATTATATATGGATGTTGATTCATGTTCCTGTAGCTAGTGTGAGATACCAACAACGCCAAGGTCACAAGTCTGATTCCCAATTGTATTAAAAGTGTTTGCAAAAGGCATAAATGTATTTTACAATGTATGAAAACTTACCCTGTATCTCCCAGACTGATGGTACTGATCCAAAGGACCTGACTAACAAATGGATAAAGAGAGAAAATCACTTTTCAACAAACTGTCTTCGGCTATACACATACACGCAGAGGCACACGTTCAATTTTTAATTTTCCATCTTACCAATTCATCTTCCCACTCGCCATCGATGACAAACTCAAAAGCCCAGCTCTGACAGAAGAGCAGGACGCAAAGAAGAAGAACCGGAGGCTTCATGACAACAAAAAGGAGTCTTCACAGCATAAAAAAGAATGGCCAGAACAATCCACATGCAAACACTAGCTCACTGAAGCTAAAGGATCAGCCTTCGCAGTCTCTTAGACCTCTGAGCCTCGTCAATATTTGTTGTGCAGAGGAACCTTTGAAACCTGACCAGCAGATGAACAAACACACAACCTGAAATGGAATAACATATCTTTCCTTCATGAGTAATGAAGTAATAAAGTCATTTTGAAAACACTTTTGCCATTGAATGTATTTTTAAATATATGGTGAAAAAGTTTTTGAATTTAAGCACGGATGTCATTCCGTTTCAGACTATAATCTTATTGTGTTTATTAATACTAAGTGTTTTATTCTTTTTCAACACATATTTAATGAAAGGTGCTTATCTTTTAAAAAATGTCTCCATTGTCTCTTAAAAATCACCTCAGCAGGCAAATAATTTTTTATTTCATGCTGTTTTTAATATCTTCTATTAATTTTGTATGAAGTTCGTCATTTTTTAGACCCCAAAATATACATTCTTAAAAGGGAGCCATTGAATAATAATTTTTGGTTCAATGGTTCTATAAAGAACCTTTACATTTGAAGAGCCTTTTGCATCATGAAAGGTTCTTTGTAGTGGCAAATGGTTCCGTTAAAAGTGAGAAATGATTCTTTCTGGAACCGAAAATGGTTCTTCCACAGCATCACTGTTAATATTGTATAGTAAAGAAATTGTTCTTTTAGACCAAGGCATGTGTGATTTTGTAATTAAACATTTTGATTAAATACACAAAATGAATAGCTGTTGATAAAAGCAAATGACAAAATGTTACTATAACACAATTTAAAGAAATGTTGATTCAAGAATAGACACAGCATATTGCTTGAATTATGCCCTTGTTACCTAGAATATTGCCCAATCACCAGCACCACATCTGTGTCCTTCTCTCTGGGGTTATTCTCACCACAAGGTTACTCTATTTCATTCAGACACATTTTCTGTGTCGCTTCAATATGTTGCATGTGTTAAAGTGTCTCTACAATATTGCTGTTAAGTGGAATATTGGGGTCTTTGTGCCCAAATCTAAGAAGCAATGATGTACACAGGCTTAAAACCTCAGAGCCATAAAACTGTGCAAAGAGTGTCCTTAAAAATAACATTATATAACATTCTAAAAACAAGGGACTGCTAAAAAAGAACGCTTTGCTGTTCGTACCTAGATTATCATACTTCAGATCTGATGACCCGCTAACTGTCAAACAAAACATTAACAGAAACAAATTCAGACCGGCGGTAACCTAAACAAACCACTAGATGGCAATACAGTGTTCATTTTATTAGACCGCCACACTTACAACAGCATAATCCTTGCGCTCAGGATCTAGAAGAGCGCGGGAGTTGCTTTAAAACCTTAAAATCAGCGTGCATGCTGTAACAATATATCATATAAAACATTACTTGTCTCTATAAAATGGCAAAGCATTGCTAAATTTACTGTTATTTTAACATAAGACAAGAGGGTCAAATTTGATAATGAAATGACAAACGAATTCACAGAAGACATTTGGGTTTGCGCAACGCACTCTGAAGAGGTTATTTCCGCACGGCAGAGAACTAGGACAGATCACTTGTTGCAAAGTGCGTCGAATAATAACGTTTGTAAGGTCTAGAACCAAAAACACTGAAGCCTCCAACCACTTGCAGCAAGCAGGCGTGCGTTTTACTACTGCCTTCTTAAGATGGGTGGGACACAAAAACTGCCCTGATCACGCACCACGACCACTCGACTACTCCACCCGCTATAGAGACACATCAGTGCAGACTATCATCTCCTAAAATGTTGCTTATAGTGCTCGTCTTGTTTTTGTGTCCGTTGTTTCAATGCCAAACCGAGGATGCTGAAGTTTCGCAGGACCTTGAAAACGACGTGATTTATGACATGGATTTAAATACCGTAGGACCTTTTCCTGCACTTTATATAGAAAAAATAAAAATTTGATAGTTATTTATTTGCTAGAATTGACCACAATCTGATTTTTGTCTCCAGACTGCTCGTAGAGTCTCGCGGCAGGTGAGAACGTCACTAAACAAGGTAAAAAAAGATGCGCGCAACAACTGCGCTCTCCGTCGGTTTTTAACTCTACAATTCTCAAGACATAGTCTATAAGCATGTGTTCACCTATTGTTTTGTTTCGAAATTGTGAACAGTGTAATACAACTGCTAGTTTTATTTGTTCAGTAAAGTTAAGCAATGTGTTTACCAAATACAAGCTAGTTGGACAAGGCGTCACAAATTACAGAGTCCCTATGAAGTTGCCAAAATATCTTTCAAATCATAGGCTCACTGACTGACCCTTTAAACGTTGCCATAGAAACTTTTTTCTGTAGGTTGTTAAGTCTTTATTTCATAATAAGAGTTATCATAACACGTTATTATGATTATTGGCATCATCATAATAATGAGTATCACTTTTTGTTTGTTTTTCACAGTGATGGATAAAGTTACAATTGTGGGAAACTATTATTACCATAATACATTTTTGTAGAGGCGATCACCCCAACTCTTTAACCACTTGGCTATAACCACGATATATGTATCTGGTTAAATTATGGTCTTTATTACTTTTGCTGCCATCTGCCAGGAGACTAAACCACATATTCTGGAGCTGTCGGTCCAGACCACCATCATCTCCCGCTATGCTTTCACTGCAGTGTCCTGCAGCCTGTTAAACCGACACTCGGCTGCCGCTCAAGGGGTCTTTCAGTTCTACATCCCAACTGCTGCATACATCTCCAACTTTACCATGTAAGTTTTTAAACTTATCAGACATAAGCAAATCTATCAATCAATCTATAAATGTTTATTTTTTATTTGATTAAAATGTTGGTCATTCTCAAACCTGTAATATTATTAATAATTTGTGTTGCTAGAAGTCTTTAAAAGCCACTTGTAAACCTGCAACACTGAACACCAAAACCTTTACTGTGTCACAAGGATGACATATAACATATTTTAAAAGAGAAATATTATGGCTTATTTATTTTCTGTGTTGATTTCAAGGCATGCACATCAAAAAATGAATGATACTTCCAGAATCAAGTATATACTGTAAATTCCAAAATAGCAGTCAATTTACCATAGAAGATGTTTGTCATTAGGTTAGGCCTATGACAGGTATTTACAGAGATAACGTATTTACGAAGCACATTTTGTGGAGCAGTTTGTCCGATTTGGGGACCTGCGGTGTATGTAGATTTAATAGCTCATTCTAAGGTAAGAAAAACATAACGCTTCATTATGTAAGGTCTTTATACACCTCTGAAGACATAGTTATGTACAGTATATTGCATTTCTGTCAACAGATCCTCCAAAAAAAATACACCTTTAAGGGGGTTTATTTCAAAAGCTGAGAGAAAAAAAGAGGGAGTATGGTTTGAGAATGTTACGCTCATTTAATAATAAAAATTCTAATTTTATGCTGTTGGTATGGTGGCAAAGGATTGTGGGAGGACGTGTCTTTCCCAGTCAGGTAAAGGCCAAAGAGAAGACGATAAAGAAGGAAGGTGGAGAAAATAATGGCAAACCGAAAAAGGACTCACCAGAGAAGAGGTGAAGATAAGCTTCTCTTTAAGCATTTCTTTCAACCTATAAGACCAGAACACTGGGCTGTTTGTATATTGAATTCCCCTGCAATAATTAAGAAAATTTGAGATTTATGTTTCCTCAAATTTTTTTAAATTGAGATGGTTTGACAAAAAGTTAATACAGCCAGAGTAATATTTTCTCATTCTGTCCCTGTCAAGTGAGGGTGATATGGAGTTGTTTCGCATGGAGGTTACTATCCCTGGACGCAACCGAGCCATGTTCCTCCTAACCTATGAAGAGCTGCTGCAGAGACGATTGGGCCGTTATGAACATGTGACCAGTATTCGGCCAATGCAACTGGTCAGCAAACTCAGTGTGGGCGTTACCATTGTGGAGCACTCTCGCATAACTTATCTAGAAGTCTTACCTCTACGGAACACCAAAACTGCAGCCTCCAATGGCAACGGTAAGGCACATGGTCACCAGCTGTATCCATCCAGATGCCTCAGTGCTGTTATTGGATTTAAATGTTTGGAAAAAAATTAACATGTCCATTTTTCAGGATATTTGAAACAAGAACATGACTTAGAAAAATGTCTTTTTGTAATGCATATGCAACATACTGTATGTATTATATAAACATAAACGCATTTTTTTAATCAAAAAATGAATGCATTATTGTCAAAACATTCACATGTACTGTATATTTTTTATATACTCACACCTTCTCTTTTCTCAGGTAAGAAAGGACCACCAGTTTCCACTGTAGTCAAACAAAACGAAACCTTCTGCAAGATCAGATTCACTCCCAACATAGTGCAGCAGGCCAAGATTGCCACCAATGGCATGCTGGGAGACTTTGTGGTCCAGTATGATGTAGAGAGAGAAATGGGCATTGGGGACATACAGGTACACAAATACAAATAAACTATAGATTAAACAATAAAAAAATGTAAAGTAGCCAAAATTACATTAAAAAATATAAAACTTAAAAACTTTTAATACATGTATTCAATTGTTTAAACACGTTTAAACACATTATTTGTTTGTAGTGTGTAGTGAATATACTCCAGTATTTAATACCTCAAATTTCACGACCTCAGGTGTGGTATTACTTTTCCAAGCAAAGTTATATTATTACATTGCATAATAAAATGGACAACAAAATACAATAGACTTAAACGGAAGGAGTCCTTTTCAGAGACCGACATATAAAGACTTGCGGGTGGGCTGCTGGTCAAGTGAACAAGTAATAATAAACAACCCCCCAGAACACCATAGCAACTAATAGCCCAGGCCAGAACACATTAGTAACAACAGAGCAATGACCTAAAACCTCTTAGCACACCTAGCAAATGCCAAGAAATGTCCTTTTTACAGCCACCGCAACCTAGCATTGTGACTACAAGTTCTGTTACGTTCAAGTTTTGTTTGTGCTAATCACATTCTGTTAAAACAAAGTCAACATTTTTTGTATTCCTTTTCATATTATTTTGTTATCCATTCTCTTCCCTTCCAACATGTTTCAAATCCATTCAGAATGTGATGAAGTCACCAAAGACTTCAAACTCCTCCAGCACACTGACCTCACTGTGCACGCACACACACACACACACAACTGAATGTGTGTTAAGAGTATCTGCTCTATTTCAGGTTCTAGATGGACATTTCGTGCACTACTTTGCCCCCAAAGACCTGCCTGTCGTGCCTAAGAACGTTGTATTTGTGATTGATACCAGCGCCTCCATGGTTGGGACGAAAATCAGACAGGTAAATACACTAAATGAAGCATCAAATATCACATCTGTTCTTCAGTCTCAGTAGAAAGTAAACGGACACAGTAAACTGAAAATTCATACTTATCGTTCCAGTATCCTCTTTAGAGTAAACTGTATGAATTCATTTGTCTTAAAGAGGAAATCATATCGTGACACATTTTTCCCAGCTAGTTCTTGTGATCTCATAGTTGGAAACACAGATACCCACACCCTTTTCTGAACGAAATGGCAAAGTTCAATAGTTGTCTTACTTTTTCTCATCCAGACCAAGGACGCTCTGTTCACAATCCTACGCGAGCTGCGGCCCAACGATCACTTCAATTTTGTCACTTTTTCCAATCGCGTCCGTGTGTGGCAGCCGGGCAAACTTGTGCCCGTCACACCCAACAACGTGCGCGATGCCAAGAAATTCATCTACATGATCTCACCCACTGGAGGTAGAAAATCTTCTAAACACACCCTGTTTACACATTTTAACATTATAAACATTAGTAGTTTACCCCAAAACAGAAATTGATGTCATTGTTTAGCCACCCGTATGTTCCAAACAACACAATCCCATGGCAATTTGTAATTTGGGTGACTCTTTTATGCTAACTTGATTCATTTAATTCATTAATGTTATTTAAATCTCTTTTGCAGGCACTGATATTAACAATGCTATTCAGACGGGCTCAACGTTATTAAGGGACTACCTGTCCAGCAAAGACGAGACCCATCACAACAGTGTCTCACTTATCATCTTCCTGACTGATGGGCGGCCCACAGTGGGCGTGGTCCAGAGCCCAACCATCATTGGAAACACGAAAACTGCAGTGCAGGAGAAATTCTGTCTTTTTACGATTGGTATGGGTGATGATGTGGACTACAGACTGCTGGAGAGGATGTCCCTGGAGAACTGTGGGACCATGAGGAGAATCCCAGAGGATGCTGATGCCAGGGCCATGCTCAAAGGGTAAGAAATATCTAGTCACTATTGGCTTTTACACATTAACATTACTTTAAGTCTGTAGGAATTCTTAAGGAATTGCTGTGCGGAGGTTCCAGGGAAGCCTCTGCAGCCAACCTCCACTGGAAAGGTATAGGCTCTCCACCCAGCTTGCATGCATGCAGATGCAAGCTCTGCATACTTCTCCGTTTTCCTCTCAAACGCATCCTCCATCCTGTCTTCCCATGGCACAGTTAATTCGGCCATGATGACAGTCTTCGTGATGGTGGTCCAGATTACAATGTCAGGTCGAAGAGATGTTATGACAGTCTGCTGTGGGAACTTCAGTTGGCGACCAAGATCGGCTCTCAGGTCCCACTCGCCTCCCGGTAACAACAGGGACCTCTCCCGTACGAAGATGTTTAGCGCCTATCCCCCTTGCTTGACTAATTGGATAGGCTGGTATACTGATGCCGTACTGGCTTTGCACTTCAACCCAACGCGCTTCAATGACTTCTGCTAGCTTCCACAGGACACCCATACCGGCCCTGGGTCAAAGCCGTCTTACAGCCGGAGACTCTGGTGGCCACACAGCTGGCAAATTTCTTCTAAGCCGTACCAGCAATACAGGTTCTAGGGGCATGGGAGGGTATTGTACGTAGCCCTGATCAGGAAACGTAACCTTGCTTGGGGCAGCTTCCACAGATCGGCCCATGTGATGGTCCTATTGATTACTGCCTCCCAGGTTGTCCATTTCCCTTGCTGGGATTGGTTCAATGCTCTGACCCTGTAGATTTCCTCCTCCTCCTTTGTGACCTCCTGGACAATCAGCCTTTTCCTCTCTGTCTTTGTGGCTTTGAACCACATGCTGGTTGCTGTTGTCCATCCGTAGCCTGCCCTCCCGTGCTGGATTAGTCCCACAACCTCTTGGTGTCTCAGACGAGTTATGGCTTGATGCATCGCTTGTGGTGTGTTCCATTTTCTTCCCGTACGAACTCGGGCATTCGCATTTTGTACGACCGGATCGGGAGAGTCTTTCAGCTCGAGCAGCAGCCTCACATTTTCCAGTTTGTCGCTGATGGTTTTCATCGGAAGCCTCAGGATGTTCTTCCCAAATAGAGCTGAGGTGGACAGGCATCGGGAAAGGCCAAGCCACTTCCAAATATAGTTATTTGCCTTTGTGTCCATCTTCAGGACTGTCGATGAGGTGATATCACAACAGGCGATGGAATAGGGTGAACTGGTAACACCAGACCTTGAATTGCCTGGAAGCAGACTTTCATCGATCTTCTTTAGACCATCAGTAAGTTTTGTGGTTACAGAGAAAGCCATGTGTTTGTCTGAAAGGTCAGCGGTGTAGAGCCTTCCCAGGATTTTCACTGGTTGGTCTATCAAGCGTGGAATCTTCTCACCACTGACTGAGAAGGAGATGATGTCCCTCCTGCCTCCTTTCCTGATCGAGAGACTGCGTGACTTGGATTCGTTTTTTCTTCATCTGACTCCTCTAACTGTCTGTCTTCTTCCTCTAATAAGTATGACCTCAAACACTGTTGTGAAGAGTATGGGAGAGATGGAGCATCCCATGGCTATTCCTTTCTCCACTTGATGCCACCCAGTTTTAACTTCCGAGGTTGCGTAGCAGACTTGGAGGTTGTCAAAATAGTTGGTTATGAGGGTCTGAATACATGGTGGGATATGAAGGAAGTTGAGGGCAAACCTGATGAGCTGGTGGGGGACAGACCTATAAGCATTTGCAAGGTCTATCCACACGACATGGAGATCTGATTTATTACGCTTGGCTGTCTGAATCTGATCCCAAATCATAACGGAGTGCTCCACGCATCCTGGAAATCCTGGGATGCCTGCCTTCTGACAACTGGTGTCAATATATTGTTAGTTTGATAAGAGGTAACTAGTCATGCGTGTTGCCATCGCCAAAAAAAAGATATTCCCTTCCACATTCAGAAGAGCAATGCCTCTAAAATGGCTGATGTTACAGGAGTCTTTCTCTTTTGGGATGAATATGGTGACTGCCCTACACCATGCTGAAGGAATGGCTTTCTATTGTGTTTCTATTGTTTCTTTATTAATTCAGAGACAGCTGTAGACTTCTGGGATTTCCAATGTATTTTATTCAGTTCTTTAATCTATCTTGATGTCTGTCTGAAAAAGCCTTAGCTTATGTTCTCTATTATCTATAAGCTAACACAGCTTGATCAAGTAAAAATGATTGAAATTTGATTTAAAAGTCAAGTTTAAAGGTCAAAAGTCATGAGGAGCCATGAGAGGTCAGAATTATTTACACAAGATTAAACAATTGGGCCCCACTCTAAAAGTTCAACAACTTGAACCTAAAGAATACATGACTTATTAACCCACATTCTGAAGCAACTAAGGGCCATTGTAACCTAGGGTGCCTCCCAAATCGCACGCTTATGCACTATTCTACATCATTTTGTAGGATAAATAGTAAGAGTAGTGTGTTCATATTGAAAGTGTGGAATGCCGGACACTTAATACACTCAACGGTTGCACTTTCGCATACTCTTTCGAAAGTAATTTTGGCCAAAAGTTTACATAGACAGTACAACATATAAATTGTTATCCAGTTGTCATAATTTGCTGGAAGTAATGTTTGCACTTCTGGTTATTATAATGGGAGGATTCTACCCTACTTAAATTCATACCCTAGATGTTAGAGTGCATAGTGTATAGTATGCCATTTGGGACACAAATCCTGTTCCATCTTTATCAATCCTTGACCTATATTCTCTCAACAGCTTCTATGATGAAATTGGCACGCCGTTGTTATCTGACATCCGTGTGGATTACTCTGAGGATGCTGTGGAATACATCACCCAACACCTTTTCACAAACTACTTCAATGGCTCTGAACTGGTGGTGGCGGGGAAACTGAGCAATCGCAGTTCAGACTCCCTGCACATTCAGGTTACCGCCAGCAACAGCGAAAGAAGCATCGTGCTAGAGAAAGACGTGTCTTTACGAGAGCAAGAACAGGAAACGGAAAGGCAGCTAGTGGAGGCAGATGCCGGTCCGAATGCTGATGGTTACGTAGAGCGACTGTGGGGATACCTGAGTGTTAAAGATGGACTAAAGGATCGCCTCCGCAGCCAAACAAGCAGCGAGAGAGATAACTACACACAACATGCTACAAATCTTTCGTTAACTTATAACTTCTTAACGCCGCTTACGCAAATGATAGTGGAAAAACCGCAAGTGATCGTCGATGGAACTTTAGCAGAGGCGGAGCCCACTGAAGCCCCACCTCCTCATGAATCATCCAATCAGCTGTCAGATGATGACAACAGTCTAACACCCCAGAGCCTCTATAGAAATGCACCACCGAAGCCAAGTTCTGGAGTCGTCCAGGCAACAAGTGTGTTTATTCATATTGGACAAGTAAAACATTTGTTTTAGATCATACACGGGGTTGAAAATATTCTGGTGACAAGTTCAAACAATCCGTGCCAATTTACTTTTCTTCTGTTTATCTGCAGGTGGCGGTCATAAACCCAACAAGAAGTCTGTCACCTTATCCAAAACATCTGGTATTTTTCTGCTTTTTTATACATCTGCTAAAGTAAAAGCAACGGTGTCAGTTCACATCGTCTGGGTTGGGTGGCTTGTAATTTTGTTGAGTTCGAGTAAAAGAGGCTTCATCAGAGCAAAGTCAATTGCTACTGGGAGTTGTGTATGGGCTCTAATTGAAATACCTGTGTTTGAGGGGGTGGGGTGGGAAAAGTCAAGTAGAAAAACTATTGGGGGGGTTAGTGTGTTGTAATATTCACTGTACATCGGCATATGCTGATGTAAGCGGCTAAAGGCAGCCTGCATCAGATAAGTAAAACTGTTGCCCTTCATTGTAGCCCTGTTGAATTTCAAAGCTCTGAAGAGTTATTTCTATGTATCATTTATGATTTCATGAAATAGGGAAGCACAAAGTCAAGAAGTCTTGTTTGTGTTGCACATGAAATCTAAGCATTATTTGACTTATTTGCAACAAAATGTCATGTCCAGTATTTGGTCCAGTATTTAAAAAATACGGGACACCGTATATATAACAATCCTACTTCATTACATGCATTCAATTTTTTCTGTGATTAAACTGACACCAATAATACCAATAAGAAGTATTTAATTTGTAATAATTTTAATCATCCGCTGGATACTTTTTGAGGGGCCCAAGAAAAATCTGGGAAGGGCAATGCCCCCCTAGCCTCAGCCCTGCACAGATACCAAGTCTTTAATGGCGCAAACTGGTTCACTTAGGGTTATCTTAGTAACGTCCCTGGACAGCTATTTTCTAGTTGTGCATTAGCAGCTCCATCTATGTGTAATGAGTGAAATCCCAAAACTGTTTAAACAATATAGGTTTCAATAACATAAATCACCACTGAAATGTGCAAAAAAAGTATCAATTCAGATTGGTATTTCCAAATGTTTAAATAGTGTCACTGTTTGACTAAAAGCTTGTATCTCCAAAACTGCCACTTTACAGGAAATGAAAAAAACACTGTATTTTGTCAATAATTAAACACAAGAAAACCAACAAACATGAAGGGTGAGCGATAATTAAACATTTATGAGAATTCGTGCAAAAAATGGAGATACAAGGTTTCAGCAACAATATTGTATGCTTTCCCCTATACAAGCCACATAAAACTGATGTGCAAAAACAGGGTCACACGGGAAATATGGGGTTTCTGAACATTTTTTGAGCGAATCCTACTGTATATAAAGTCCCATGGGATCACATGTGAAAAACTGTAACGGGTTCATTGGAACAGTTGTTCAAATGGTTTATGGTCAAGTATTGTCATTGTAATTTACAAATTAAAATGATTGTTTTATGTCTCACATTATGTTTGATCTGTCTGTAGCTGATGGTGATCCTCATTTTGTGGTGGAATTTCCCCACAGTAAACTCACTGTGTGTTTCAACATCAATGGAGAGCCAGGGCACATTCTCAGACTGGTGTCTGACCATAAAGACTCCGGTAAACACGAGTGACTCCTTAAATCTGTATATCAAAAAAGACAAGTTTTATTTAAGAAAGCTGTGATATTCTTTTTTTAGCTTTATTTACAGTAGCCTAAGTTTACAGATATTACATTTAGATTTACCATTAAGATTAGGTTTAGAGATATTAATTTATATTTTAACAGTTAGCCATTAAAATATATTGAACCATATATACTTTTCTAAACTTAAGATTGCATAAAATGGGTATTTTACACTCCACACGCTATAGAATTCTAAATGCAGATGTTATATGTTCTGTGTTGTATCTGACCTGTTTTATAATGGTGGTGTATGTACTGTATCTCCAATGTGTTTGTGTGTCGTTTAGGTGTGACTGTGAATGGTGCGCTGATCGGTGCTCCAGCCCCAGTCGGCAGTCATAAAGAACAGCGGACGTATTTCAGCACTATAACTATATTAGCCAATAAGCCGAGCCGCTCCTACATTGAGGTGACCCCACAGAAGGTCATACTGGATGGCCGTGACCGAATGATCCTTCCTTCAGGCTCCAGTATTTCTGTTGAAACTGCACATCTGGGCCTGGTACTCATTGCTAACACAAACCTCACAGTGACCATCCAAGGGACCATCAAATTCGTCATCCTGTTTCATCATTACAAAAACCCAGCCCCCTATCAGCGAGATCACCTGGGCTTCTACATCGCCAACAGCAAAGGACTGAGCAAGGATACACATGGGTTGTTAGGTAAGCACACCAACACAACCTCAAGGGAATCCGTAACTATTTTACTAGGTGGCTAATTCGTATAAATACGTATACATTTATTAGTACGTTTTTGTACGATTTGCTTTCACGCCAGTGACGTTACGTTTAGGGGTGAGGTTAGGGGAGGGGCTTCAGTGTTGTTTTTTCTAATAATCGTACGTTTTTGTTTGATTCATGCGAATTAGCCACCTCGTAAAATAGTTATCACACACCTACAGTACTTAAGGCAAATTTCTAAATTAAATCTGGACAAAATAAAGGGGATTGTAATTTTGTTTTGGCAGATTTATTATTAAATGGCTTGGCAGCATAAACGTTCCAGCAAGCTATACTTCCTGTTTAAACATCTTCTAATTGCTTTCATGCCATACAATGACGTAATAGATGGGTGGGACCTAGACGCAAATACCTTTTATTTTCACGAATTATTTACAAATTTAAATTCTACAATAAAACAAAGAGCGTCATGGGTAGTGTTTGTATATTTGCAATTGACACATGTTGATTCTCTTCAAAATTACACCGTCTCACCAATTGATTCTAAACGAGTTCATCAATATGATAAAAAAAAAAGAGAAGCCAAAGAGAAAACACTGAGCAGTGCCTTCTCTCTGAAAAATACATGAAGTTACACTTCGTATTTGGTCAAAATGCATGCCGTGTACCTTAAGAAGCTGCCTGTGTGTCAGGAGCCCAGAGGCAAATCTTATTGCTCAGAGGTTTTTCAATCATACATAGCTCAATGGAGTTCTCAAGCGGATTTCATTCAAGAATCAACGTAGTCTCAGATGAGTCTCCTAAAATTGCTTAGAATTAAGAAAAGAAACAAAAAAGACTATTGTTAAAATACAGTACATGAAGAATATGGAGGTGTAAAGTAAATGCAGGCTAGATTGTAGGCGTACACTAAGTAATGCAGATTTGAATACATTTGATGAGAAATGTTTGAATTCACATGTACTGTGAAAGAAATACAGGTATATGTATTATATATATTTATATGTATATATATTTTTACAATGTTAAAATCTTCAAGAATATTGACTTTTGATTGCAGGAAAGTCTTTTCCTCCAGAGAAATATCTGAAATGAGACTTAAAGGGTAAGTTCATCCCAAAATCAAATTTGTGTTATTTTTTACCACATGACGTCAAACATATTTTGAGACCTCCCGGCGTCTTCGGAGCACAAATTAAGATATTTAGATGACATCCGATAGATTTCCAGGCCTCCTAATAGACATAATGGTTATAGTTGTTGTCAAAATACAAATATTGTATTGTCATCGTGTTAAATGTCTGTACTAGAAGCTTCCAACACCAAAGAAAATTCCTTGTGTGTGCAAGCACACTTGGCAATAAAGCTCTTCTGATTCTTCTGATTCTTAAAGGTCCAGAAAAGTACTAAAGACTTCGTTAAATTGGCTTATAGTGGCTCAATTTAATTTTTTTGAAGCGACGAGAATGCTTTATGTGCGAAAAACAAACCAAAATAATGACTTGAATCTATATATTCTCCTCTGTCTTGTCAGTCTATGGTGTGCGTTCACGAGAGCACTTCGACGCATACGCATTCGGTGGGGGCAGACGCCGGCGTTCTGACTGACAACCCTGAAACGCAACTCTGTGTTTACAAGAAGACGCACGCTGTATATAAGCTGATCTTCGCAAAATGTCTGACGATTTCGATATTGAGGAAGACTTGCACTTGCATGTGTTTTTCGCACATAAAGTATTCACGTCGCTTCAAAAAAATTCAATTGAGCCACTACGAGCGGATGGACCAATTTAACGATGTCTTTAGTACTTTTCTGGACCTTGACAACAACTATAACCATGAAGTCTATGAGGAGGCCTGGAAATATCTTGGATGTCACCTAAATATCTTTATTTGTGCTCAGAATACGCCGGGAGGTCTCAAAACATGTCGAACGTCATGTGGGTGAGTAAAAAAATCACACAAATTAGATTTTGGGATGAACTTACCCTTTAAGCAAAAATTTTCGTTTACTCTCAATTGAATCTCATTGTCTTTGAGAATCAAAAAAGATCTCTGAGATTTTTCGGATTTATGGGGAATGCACCGAAATGCTGTCTAGCAGGCAGCTAATAAAATTTTGTATAAGAGCTTCTAACTTGTTTTCTCTCAGAAAATATACTTCTAACTATTAAACACTCATCTCTAACTAATGAAACATTTCTTATGTACAATATCAAATGTGGCACATATTACTATATTCACAGGTCAGTTCCTGTATGAGGACATCACATTGACGCATATCCCTGGAAACTTCAGCACGGCCGGAAAAAACAGCACAACGGAAACACTAGAGAAAAATGTCTCAGTATCCAGTTATCCCGCCCTGAAGCTAAAGGATCGAACGGTCACTGTCTTGAAGAAAAGCAGGAGAATTTACTCAGGAAAGCAGACAGTAGATTGCTGGTTTGCCAAGAACAATGCAGCTAAACTGATTGATGGGCAGTACAGCGATTATGTGGTGTCACATCTGTTTGACACAGGTGACAGAGCTAATGAAACAAACACACACTGAAACAATCATACACAAAAAAACCTCTGGACTTTAAAAAATACATATACATAACCGTACATATACAGTGTTTAAAGTATATAAATTATATCCAGTAATGTGTGGATATATACTATATACTGCTTGTTTTGTAAGAATCTACAAATATATATTTTAGTTAATATAAGACTCATTTTGTACTAAATATTAAATGATTACTTACATTGTTCAGACTTAATCGTTTTTAGGCGTTAAAAGATAAACAATATTATTCGTTTTTTAATATAAATGTATCAAAAACAGACCTACCATCAGCTCTGCATTTATAGATAGTAAAGTTTGAAAAATATATGTAAAATAGTTTTTACAGTACATAATCCACTTTTTAGTGAACTAACCAGAGATAATTGAAACGTGTCACGTGTAACAGCTTTACTGTGCATCTATTGGGGTAACACAGGTAGACGTGTGTGACAAAGGGTGAGGGAGAACTCGAGAGTATCAATACCTGTCTGTCTGAGTTGGGAACTAACTTCATCAACTTCATCGTTTAAAATGACTGTAATGCAGTCACAGACCAGGAACTACTTTATAGCCGTGCATTGTCAGCAAAATAATTTCGCATCCCTTTAAAGGTGCTGTGTGTCATTTTTAGGAGGATCTATTGACAGAAATGCAACATAATATACATAACTATGTCTTCAGAGGTGTATAAAGACCTTCCATAATGAAGCGTTATGTTTTTATTACCTTAGAATGAACTATTTCTATCTTACACAGCAGGTCCCCTTACATGGAATTCGCCATGTTTTTCTACAGTAGCCCTAAACATCAGTAGTCATCTCGTTCGGCAAAGAAGCGAAAACGTGACGACATCTTAGTCCTGTGTCATCCACCGTAGAGCTTCGAAGGGGGGGGGGTGTGAGGGTGGCGTGAGGCGTTTGTTGCAATTTGGAACCTCACCGCTAGATGTCGCTAAATTTCATACACTGGACCTTTAAGTCGTGTCAGCCAATCACAAACAATTATTCAAGAACCTTAGGAAAAATAACCATAATATTGTTTTACCATAGTTTTTCTAATAACATGGTAAACTTTGGTTATTTTGCTGAGACCATAGTAAATTTGTGGCGACTATCGTTTTACTGCAAATAAAATAACTATGGTTAAAAGGATAGTTAAACCAAAATTGAAAATTCTGTCATTATTTATTCACCCTCATGTCATTCCAAACCTGTATGACTTTCTTTCTTCTGCAGAACACAAAAGAAGATATTTTGAAGAAGGTTGGTAACCGAAGAACGCCGGTAACCATTGACAACAGAAGTGAATGTATACCACTGTTGTTCAGTCACCAACATTCTTCAAAATATCTTCTTTTGTGTTCCGCAGAAGAAAGTCACACAGGTTTGGAATGACAAGCATTTGAGTAAATGATAAAAAAAATCAATTTGTGGTGAAATATCACTTTGAAGAACTACTATTATGTTATTTTTTCTGAGCTGGTTGCTTTAAGTCACGAGTTGGAACTCTTTACTGAAAATGGAAAGAATGACTGGAAAAAAATTGGAACAAAGTTCTCTGAAAAAGTGAGCAGTCATGGTTGTGTTCAAATTAGGGAGAAATATTGCTAATTTTATTATAATAAAATTATTGTTATGATCGCTCATGTGGATGTTACAGAGCTGAGAAACTTGAGTTGACTGTGTAGTTGCCCCATCATCAGAGTGGGGTCAAACGGTTGTTAGACCCGCCCTTCCAGGCGTGCTTGAGTTTGCTTAGCTCCCTTATCCCACTGCCTATAGCTAGAATGTAGGTAGCCCTATATAGATGTTGATCTTCATACAAAAGCTCTATATGACCAGTGACCCCAAATTACTGATAAGAAAAAAGCATAGGTGCATTTACACACAAAAAAAATGTAAACCACCTTTCTAAACTCAATGCAATGCAGTATAATAGGCTGCTCCTATTGTTAACATAGTCACGCATAAGCGGTGCAGGCAAGACATGCAGTGTTCCTCCACAAAATGTTAAAATATATTTTTTCTTTTAAAACGGTTACTATAAAATGGAATTTTGTAAAATGGAATATACAGTCTTCTGCTAGACTGTATATTCCATGATCTAAACGCATGAAGCTGCACATGCAGTGATATGAAAAAGTTGTACTTAAAAACCTTCTGTGACTATTTGAGAATAATCAGGATGCATAAAACATTTGACTGGAATATTTATTTTTTACAAAATGTATTTTATGTTTCACGTGCTGAATTTTATCTTTGATACTGCCATCTTGATTACCGACTATAACCACCGAATAAGGCATAAAGACCTTTTCCAAGAAACATTGAAAACAAAGACAAAGAAATTGCACGAGAATGCTTAAAATGGTAAATACTAAAAGTAATTTCAAGAAATTAGAATAAGTCAACAGCTCAAAGTCATGAAGTTCATGATCATATACATATACAATACATTCATAATGGATATCAAATTATTTGATATGTTGCATCAAAATGCACATGTATAAAATACAAACAAATAAATGTACATTACATGAAATAATGCATGTTACTTTGTAAACTTAAAAAAAGTAGTAGAGTTAAACATCTAGATAATTTCAATCAAATAATTTTTCATTTCATAAGAAAACTTGAGTGTTCTGCAAAATTACAAATAAAGTACCGGCATGTCAAGAGCTGAGGACGTGGTCACAGAGTGTTTATGGCAAAGTGTTCATCAAAGGTAGAGACTTGAGCTATTTAGTCTTTAAATTAAAAAGTCCAAATGCCTGTCATCAGGAAAAATGTCAGACCTCCTCCTCTCTTATCACTCTGTGCTTCTCTGCTTTCATCAACTTCTTAAGACTTCTAACTGTCCTACCACTTTAAAGGATGGAGGAGGGGGATAATGAGATAACGTTTCTCTTTAATCATTTAATCAAGTACAATTTCATATGGACAATTTCTCATCTTTATTTTTGTATATCTTGTCTTTCAATATATTATGATGATATTTGATAAAATGTACGCACTATGAGCGCTTGCACCGAACTGGTCTGGAACGGTTACAGTTATGCTTCCGCGTGAGCTTGGTTCGACACTGTACGCATTCTATCAGCATTTGAGAACGGTTTGTAATCGTGCTGAGACATTATAGTCTCTTGTGTTACCAAGGCAGCGAGTGACGTGTTTGTGTTTACATTCTAAAGATTTTCAATACCAGCCCTGCGGTGGAAAACGAAACCATTTACGTACCGGCTGGCCCGGATCGGCACGGAGTAGAAGCATCGAGAACGATTTGGCGCAAAGTGGGAAAGCGCTCTATTTTTCACATTTGAAAATAATACTATAGAATAATGCAAATGTAAGTTCGAGAATTGTGTCCACAAAATGTTACATAAATGCTCTCTTATACTTTAGCTTTGTTATTGTACACATTGACTAGAATACAACCAATCCGATCTCACTGGAATTTTGACCTATTTTACGTGGTGGCTGGTTCATATGAATTAGTATGATGTGAATCACACAAAACATGTGATTATTAGAAAAAAGCCATACTGAAGCTCCTCCCCTATAGCCACACCCCTAAACCTAAAAATCACTAGCACGAAAGTAAATCGTACTAAAACGTACGAATGAGATCGTACAATTTATACGAATTCGCCACCTTGTAAAATAGTCATATATTGCCTCAGGATTGTGTCAATACAACTCAAACCCTGTCTGGGAAACCGCCCCTCAGTGTTTAAAGACTAGTCCTAGACTAAAACAAATGTTAGAGCCGTCTAAACTTTAGAAAGCTTGCACTTTCATACATTAAAATACATCAGTGCCATTGTTTTGTTTGTGTTTGTAAAAACTACTTAAATGTCCTAATTTAACTAAGCCCTAGTTCCGGTTTAATATAATCGCCCCCTGAGTCACACACAAAGGGCGTTCTCTGATACTTTTTTCATTCGTTTTTAAGAAGTTATACTTAAACAGTATGTTGCGTTCTTTTTGACTGTTTTTAATATTCAGTAAATCCTGAAGTTGTTAAGAGAATTTTGCATAATGCATTAGCTTTAAGATCCAAAAGCGGAAGTGTTTATTTTGATATGTTGTAACTAGTTGGGTTTATAATAACCTTTTAAAACAATAAGCCCCAAAAGGTATAGTAATTCTATAACAGCTAAGGTGTGTACTATGTATAGAAAAACAACCTCTAAATGAATAAATGTAAATTTAAATAAAATTACTTGTAAACCAAGGCTTCATGGGGCTTACTGCGTTTAAAACAGTGTTTAAAGCAAAGTTTCACAAAATAAAACACAGAAAATAAAATCCAATGGTATTAATAAAAAATATTATTGCTTCACCAAACAATGTAGTTCCTCAGAAACAGACACAACAAAGCGGTTGCCAAGCAACACCGAAGCAGCAACATAGTGTGGCGCAGTGATATTTATGTAATGCGTTCAGATGTATGTTTTGGGGAATTTTGCAACAGCTTAGAACACGGCACAACCAATCAGAATCAAGGACCAGAGCTAACCTTTTTATAACAGCTTTTGTAACAGTTTCTGCAATGTGACAGAGCCCCTCAATTAATATGAGGTCCTTTAAATTACATGCATAATAATTACACATATATTTAAATAACGTTATTTACATTTTCAGATGGATTATAGCATGTCACACCACAGTGCTCTCGCATAATGTCAGTTTTAAACATCCATACACTTTCGTATTGCTCCTTCTGTCTGGATGTGCTCTTCCTCTTCAGAACACACTGTAGCATCATCTTCATCTGCTTTTAACAGCACCTGCAAACCAACACACAACAGTCTGAGGTCAACTCAGCAGCCTGGACAAATCAAGTGTTTTCCCATTCTGTTGGATCACATGCGAACCAGATCACTTTACAAATGCATGAATCTATTGACTGTAAAACGCATAAGAACAGATGAACAGACTTAATGCCGATTTCCAGCAATGAAAAAAATATTGGGCCATTCAGTTTTATATCTCCGCTCATCAAACACATTTTTTCCACAGATCTGCCCTCAATCTCTATAGCATGAGTTTATGGAACCATGTTTCAAATGTCACTGCTCTTTCCCAACAAATGGATGATTTGTGGGCAGTCGGCAAACAACCAGAACTGGAGGAGTGAAAAGGGGCGTGGGAAGACATTTGGTAATGGACAAGGGGAAAACAAGGAAAAAGACCCCGTATTGCCTAACACAGAGAGATCACTTGACCCTTGAGGTCACTGGCTTATGGAAAGATCTCTGGTCAAAGGACGAAAAAGAAAGTTCTGTAATGTATTCATGAAGTACAATCCCAGCATTCAAGAGGACGAATGCAATACAATACACGCACAATCAATCCATTCATATATGACACTGGAAACAAAACAAGACACATTTCAAATAGCTGTCAGATTTCAATTTGCATAACTTGCAAGTTTCAGGAATAACTAATAAATTTGTTATTTAGCAGGTCAATCCTAAAATAATTTTATTTATGAATGTTAAGATCTGCTATTTGAACTAGGGTCATTAGGCTAGGGACATTTTGTTTCACGGATATGGCAACCAGCCGATCCATTAACACTCAAGAACAAGCTGACTGTGCATGTGTAACTATATTTATACGCTTGTATGATTTTGAAAACATATTTACGGTTGTGTAAACTCAACCATTATATTTGCTAAAATAACACATGACAACAACTAAAAGGTATCCCATTTTTTCGGGAATTTTAGTCCCCATGGTTTTCACAGCTATGGTTGTGCACTGTTGTGGCATTCTAGCAAACTGTAAGTGACGTCAGTGGACCGCACCAAGACGGTGCTTCAAGATGAAGCGCAGTTTAGCACAAATCAACATGTTGCTAGCATGAATTAGCATGTCGCTAAGATGATAACATGGGGCTAGCAATAATTAGTGTGATGTTAACATGTCGCATGGTTAGTCTATATAGTATAGTCTTTGCTCAAGTTTGACTCATTTCTCAAGCTAACACAATTATGGTAAAAAGTGGAGTTTTTCTCTCTTTTTTTGGGGACGTTACAATACATCACCCATCCAGTTAGCAAATAGACTTTCTGAAGGATACAAATATTGTCTCTTCTCAGCACTTTTAAAACACTGCTCGATTTGTTTGAGCTGTACGAAATGTGAAATTTGGGGCTTAACCAATAACATGAGTTTAAGGCAGGACTACCTTTTTCTGACTAGTGGAAGATGGTGGAAACAAACTTTAAACAAACATAAAACAAACTTTATGATACATTATAATCTTTAAAGATGTGTGAATAGAAACAAAAGAAGCAAACACACGAAACCATACCAGTATATTTCATCAATTGTCTGTAAAATTTACTATTTGAAATGTATTATTTCAGTTCAACTTTTTTCCACATTTCTGTCTAAAAATAAAGTGAGAGTTTATCTTTATAACTATAAGAATGAGGTGTTTAATGAACACAAAAGTTGGACTAATGTTTAAAAAAATTAAATTTTTTAGGTGAAAAATGTCTGTTACAGTATATTTATTCAAATATTCTCACCTCAGCTTCATCACTGCACACACTTGGCACTTCCACTTGTCTTGGACAGTCACGTGAGCCCTCCAGGGATGTCATCTTGTTATACTTCCTCATTGTTAAACTGTCCACCACCCAGAACATTATAGACTAAAACAGACAACCATTTTCACCAAATTAGATATAATTTATTACATCCGATTTACAGACATAGACAGAAAGAGAGAAAGAGAAAAAGAATGACAGACAGATTGCGTTCATGATTCCTAACAGAATGACTCACATTAACAATGAATGGAACGATCAGCATGACGATGGCTAACTCCAGCTGTGGGTTTGGGATGTAGTCCAACACCACCTCCTCCAGCTACAACACACAAATACAGAGTTGTCAGCATTAACACACATGTATAATCATCTAATAAATACTCCTGTAGTCGTTTATTATTTGTAGACCTGCAAAAATTTGTACCATTACAAATATTCTCTCATAGATGATTGTAAACACAAAGCAAAAATGTGGAACATTTTAAAACGACCAAACACTTATTATTCCCATTCGCCTATATAGTTTTTCTATATTTTAAGGAAATTTTATATAAAACAAGGAAGGAATCACGGATACAGCTGGAACTAATTATTTCCCATCAGAGGCAAAATCATACATAGCTTATTCAAGTTACGCTCATACTTATAGTGATATTTCACCTAAAAATTATTTACACACATTGTCATTTCAAACCTGTATGACATTCTTTCACCCGCAGAACACAAAAGAAGATATTTTAACTGAAACAGCAACTGCACCCATTCACTTGCATTGGTGAAATAGAAGTGAAAGGATGCCGGGGCTCTTCGGTTACAGACTTTCTTCAAAATATCTTACTTTGCATTCTGCGGAAGAAAGAAAGTCATTTTCATTTTTGGGTGAACTATCCCTTTAACTTGTACTAAAAATACTGCAGGAAAAAGTGACACTCATCGAGTCTGTTAGAAACTTGAATTGTGTGTGTATTGTGTTTATCTTACATTGGTCCACCCAGGGATGAGCAGCACCAGCGTGACCACACTTTTCTCTACAGCGATGATGAGTAAATACACTGAGCACTGGGCTAACCAGGCCATAACACGAGGAGGGTCACCTAAAGGCAAGAATAATACATGCAAAATGAGCTGTGTGTGTCCATTTAAATAATCAGCACATGCAGTCATGATCCTAGGAATGGTCTGAATGAAATCACAGTTCAAGTCATAAAAAATGTACTTTTCTCAAAAATAACTTTCATTTGTGTTTTTATTGAAAGCAAATTAAAGTTTTTAAGCATATATGTAATATGTTTTTATTTTCGCTAGGAACACAAAAAGGAATACAAAGAATACTACATCAAAAACAACAAAAATGTGGATTGATAAAGATATTAAAAAGATATCTTATGAAATTTCAAAAGCAGGGGTGTGTAAAGTGGAAGTCTGATTGAATGTGCAGACTTGCTGGAAACAGACTCAACCATGAACGGGGGATTTTTTCCCACTACGTGTGGATGCTGTTTCATGACCGCATTTGGAGGAAATATGGCATTAGATTAAGCAAAACTCCTTAAAGTCACCATGAAATCAAACAGGAAAAAAGTGTTTTACACAGTGTTGCAGTGATTATTATAAATGATTTATCCGTGCACACCATTATTAATTTTTTAAATCATCTGCACTTGTAATCTTTAATCAAAAACGTTAAGCTCCTCTCCCCCTCTCAACAACAACTCTTCACCACATGATGTCAGCAACAAAAAAGAGGTAGGACTATACGGACTGTCTAATGGCCAGGCATTTTTAGCCCTCCCCTGCAGGCCCAACTTACAACAAACCAATCAAAAAGGGAAGGGCAAAATAAAGCCCCGCCCTACAGTTTTTTCTAATTTCAGAAGCCTTTGCACTCGTAAACACGTCACGATACGGAAAAGAAGTCAGTCTCAACTTCCGTTTCATGGTGACTTTAAAGGGACACATTCTGATCATGTGTGCCTTTAAAACGGAGTCAACCAAGACACACTCAAATTAACACCTAATGGTTTGAGTCTACCTGTTACGTAAACCTAAAGAAAACAATATTTTTCATGTTTTTTGGCATTGTCTGGTATTCTTTAGACCCACCTAAGATATCAGCTTCTGCAATTTCAGATAAATGTTGTACAAAACAAAAACCAGGATTCCCAATCTGACCTAAGCAGAAAGGCAGTCACATTTTTTTGGCCAGAATCATTTGAAACAGTGGGTGTATTCCATCTGCTCTGAGTGTATGTGTGCTTGCGTTATGATATTTCTATGGTGCTTTACCAAGGGAATCATTTAGAGGAACAAAAGCAACTGTGGGAAAACAACCCAAACCTTCTTGAAAAAATATGACACACAGCGCCATCTAGTGGACATATATATCCAAAAGAGAAACCTTGTCTTACAAAAACCGACTTTTCATTTCATCCCAAATGTAACATCATCCATTTAACTCACCATACTCTCCAAACTTTAACAGTGTTAACTGTCTGTACTCCACTAGCTTGGACACGACCTTCACACCCACCCAGATCACCAGCATCCCCAATGTGGCGTCCAACAGGAAGTTTAATAAATATCTATAGAGACAAGAATCAAGCGGTTATTTTTAGTCACAATGTGTTTGATCAACACTTGACAGCTGACTCACAGAGAGCAGGGATCTTCACTGGTCAGCATGGACAGGAATATGTTGGCAAAATGCATGAAAAGAGCACCGATAGCCTGCTTGGACGTATCAAAGAACCTGCGGAAATAAAGATAAAGAATTAATATTACTATATTATTCAACTTAACTATAGTACTTTGCTAATATTTTACTACTAATACCAGATTTTCCAAGGTCTTCTTATTCCAACAGGTTCACGAAACCTCTTTACTGTGAAGATAAAGATTCTTATGAACACTACTGTATATAATTCAGACACTTAAGTCACACTTAAAATGTATGAAATGTAATAAAATATCAAAACAATTGGCATCTGCAAAAATGATGCTACTTCAAGCTTGTAATTATTAATCAGTTATGATTTATGAATTCATTTATGAATATTTTACGTTTTAGCCAATTGGTGGGTAATTCATATAAATTCATATTCAAATGAATCTCTAAATGAATTCATTCTCATTCGTATTTTAGTCTGTATTCGCCTTGGTGACAGATAGGTTTGGACCTCCATATGTCTTTTTTATCATTTATATGGAACAAATTCATTTGAAAGAAATAGCCATCTGTAATAGTTACTTTTTCCCTGATCACAATTACAAAGCACATTGTGCTAATGTATAATTTATGACATATAAAAATTATATGCCATATAATTTGATAGATAAAAAATGTCAATATTTTAAATGAAAATCTTTCTAAAAAGTAAACACCTGATTTGTGTACGTGCCGGGACCACCATATATATCTAAAAGAAATATCCCAATACAGAAGCATGTCAATAAAGCATGATAACTGGTAATGGGCGGTCCAAGGTGAAAGCCAAACAAGCAAAACAGCATGGCACAATGTAAGTTTGTTACCCCTTTCAGACAAACAAGGCCTAAACTCTATTTCAGCTTTGTGTTTAAAACATTGTCAGGTCAAATGATTATTTTTTGCAAATTTCATTAACTCATATAATAGTGGTTTTGATCCAAATCACTCTTAATGTTTGAGACACACTGAGATTAAGTTCACTCAAATCATCTCATGTCTTTTTTCTACAAAAGAACTGATCTAATGGAATAAGCAAATCATTTCGCTTGTGATTAACAGCCAGTAATGTAATCATTGAACATCTGAGGAAACATCAGTGACGACATCAGCAAGGTGAGCAGCCAAAACCACACAGGAAGAGCCCAGAATAACAAAGAGGAAGTACATACTGTAAAAACAAAAATATGAAGAGGCCTGAACGTGTTTATAAAGTACAAATGGTTCAGTGTAAACTTCCATCATTGTATTGTTCTCTTTAAAAAATGTAAGTGAAACCTAACTTCTCTACTTACAGAAAAAAAGTGATACGTTGATAATAACTAATGTATTTGTCTCACAGTATATGCACAGCAAAAAGTTTAATAATCAACAGAAACAGCACAGAACCAATGGTAATGTGTAACTCTGGTCGGGTCAGAAGTCATTTTCCATGTTTTAGGGTCATTCAGTGCATGACCTAAAACACATTGATATGTTTTTCTAAGAAACAGATTTTTGCTTTTTATTTTTAATTCCCTTTCCATATACGCCAAGTAAAACACATTTGTCCTCAACAAATCAGAGTACCATTAATCTCTGTAGTACAAACAGTATGACGTTTGGAAAGTTTAACATTTGAAATGTGATGTTTGTTCAAATACTTACTAGCATAACAACTGATTAACCTCTTAGTAAATAAGGCTCTTGAACAAAAGTGGCAATATATTTGCTTTACAACTACAATGGTCCCAACAGTATAAGGGTGAATACATTTCGTGTTTTAGGCCATTTAAAACCTAAATAAACGTTTAACCATTAACAGAGCACGTGTTGTTTTTTCTGCAAGAGCACATGACTATCAATTCTATTTAACATAAATATTGGAAAACAGAGCAACGCTGAACTGGACAAAAGGGTCCAAACCTGAAAGGCAGGTCACATGACTTGGACCCTCTAGCTAGCAAAACGTATCACTTGAGTTTGGGGTCTGAACATCACATGAGCTACAAGAAGCGGATGTTATATTACCATGTGTTATCACCCGGTTAAGGAATCTTATCTTTGAAAAAAGCTGGTCTCTAAAAAGATAACGGACACATTAATGCTTGAAACGTCCATTCTGCGAAACGTTCAACGCGCTCCAGAGAATATTTTCCAGAGATACTAAGCTGTTCAAACATAAAAACATCTTTAAGGCGACCAGGAAGTTAAAAATGTACACCGTGTATGTATTAACATGGTAAACACTTAAACTCTCTACTTCTTTTAATGTTAACAGTCTCTCCAATATAGCAGGATTTATGAAGATGTATATTTATGTTTAGAGTTATTTAACATAAACAGTTTTATTTAAAGTTATTTAGAGCGCATTTACTTTTATCAGTAAGTTTGTCCGTTGGGGTTCCAACCCATGACGTTTGCACAGCTAATGATGCTTTGACCAATTGAGCTACAAAAGCAAAAGTTAACTAACTTGACTTCCTACACAATGCTTGCTTCAAAACATTTCCAACACAATCTCACGAGAATTCCTAGCTTTTTTACGAGGTGGCTAATTCAGATGAATTCGTACTCGATCTCATTCTTACATTTTAATTAGGGATGTAACGATTCACCATGAGCCGGTTGAAAATCGGTTATAATGAGTGACGATTCAAATCGGTTGAGGTGTGAACTGAATCGCAATACATTTTTTGAACAGCAGGGGCCGCTACTTCCACTGCAAATCTAAACGTGGACATGCTGATATTTCTTAAATGCAAAAAAATCCAAGAAAAGCTCAGACAGTATTAGTTTGTTTATATTAAAGAGACTTTTTCTATTATTAATTTGTTATAAAATTGCAGTTTAGTTTTGTTATTTGAAATAAAACATTATTTTATTATACAAAGAATCGTGAAGCATTTAAGAAATAATGCAAGGGAAGTTGTTCATTTCTAATTTGTTTCAACTCATTTTGTAAAAATAAATCGTGAGTAAATCGTGAATAAATCGCATCGTGAGATCAGAATCGTGACTCGCATAGCATCGCGAGCTGAGTGAATCGTTACATCCCTAATTTTAATACTATTTGCCTTGGCGCCAGTGACTTAAGGTTTAGGGGTTGGGATAGGGAACGGGTAAAAAGAGAGAATGTTTGCTACAAACTCCCCAGGATGGAAAGCAGATAAAAAATATTTCATTAACTCAACCATAAGAAAAACAATATATGCCAGTGGTTGACAACTTCGGTTCATTTGATAATTTAACACGTGACTGAAATCATTAGCTCATTACTAGAGAAATTGAAGGACTGGACTGAGAGAGTCACATACAGAAAGAGATACATGTGCAGTGCTGTGAGCAGAGCTGAGATCCTCTAAACTTAAAGTCCCTGTGAACCGGAAGTTGCGATTGTTTTTACTTCCGTACTCTGACGCATTTCCGAGTGAAAAGTATTCCGACGCATTTACGAGTGAAAAGGAATTTCAAAAGAGAAAAATGGTGGGCGTGGCTTGCATTTTTTACTGTGACTTGATTAATTGTATAAAAACAGCTGTTGCATTTTGAAATGAAACTAGCATCAGACTGACAGTTGAAGGGGAGGAGTTAACGAATGCTCCGCCCAAGCAGTCTAATTTACGCCATTTGCCATGGATCATCATTTCAGGGCGGAAGTGCATTTTCAGATTTTTCGTCCTGCCCTGATGTTCTTCGAAATACCTATTAATACAATGTAAATTCTAATAGGCTACAAGAACCATGGAGCATATAGAACATACACAGTAGTTTTCCATTTGATACATCACAGAAGGCTAAAACCACAGCAACAACAAACGTATCAAATATAACAATAGCCTACGTCTATTTTATATATTTTTTTAGAAATTTGTGGTAATACAAATAGTAACAATCCGTTAAAAACATTGTAACCACACGTTTACCATAATAAAACCATGGTTTAAAAAAATATGTTTTGGTCCTTTCATACTTTACCACAGTGAACTGTAAACAAACAAACACAAAGCCACGTGCTCACCGGTTAAGTCACATTCCCAACATCCCGATCAGTAACAAAGCAAAAACAATAAAAAAAAACTTACGAAAGAACCAGAGGAGAACGTGAGGAAAGCAAGAAACTTACTCATTAACGTGCTGAACGCGAGAACTGCCAACAAACCCTGAATAAAAACACTGAATCCGTCCATCATAGATCCGTCCACACAGCCACGATACTCCGACCTCACAATGTCACTCATATTAGTGCTACTCTGCAATAAAATATACGGACTCATGTTGAAAACTATAATATTAGTCCTATAACGATCCTTTGTTGAGCAGAAATCCGCCAGGGGACTTGAATGGGTTTTCCATATAACTTCACCGGCGAGGAGACAAATACATTACCACAAAAGTCTGATAAACCGAGATCGCATCGCAACACTGGTGGTTCTAACGAGTCTTAATAAAGTTGACCGACATAATACGTGAAACATTACTCTGCGGTCTCGCTTTCTTCCTTTCTGTTGTCGAGTCAACAACGAGAAAAAAGCAGCTTGCTGACGTCACCTCCTGCTGCTGCCGAATTCTCTGCCCTTTGTCCCCGTTATGCTGGTGTGCAAAAACATACACTTTAGCGAGAAAACTAGTTTAATATCTAATACTGTATATATTGTTATTGTTACATATGACACAAGGTACTTAAGGTTTTAAGTCAAAAGTGCTGTTGAACCAATAATGGTTTCTGTTTTATCTCCGTTTTGGTATGTTGTTTTCTAACTAGCTGTTTTAAATTACTGTCATTGTTGTGATTTCTATCCTCCAAACTTAAATTCCAAAATCTTTTTTTTCCAGTAGCCACAGAGAAAAAAGTATTCACTATTAAATCACACTATAGAAATGATTAAGGCAAAGTTTCAACTAAAACAATACACATTTTAACCAAGTTTTTGGGTTGTGAAATCCCCTTCAAGAGTCAATACTCTCTTAAAACAGGTCTTCACAATGATGACAGAAGAAACGTATTTGGTTCCCTAAAAACGTTTAGTCAAACGTTTAAACCAGTTTCTTCTTACATTTTTATAGTCCATAAAACTCTATTCCACCACAAAGAAACGGTTGTGCAACAAAACAGTCCGACAAAGACCCTTTGGGAACCTTTACTTTTAAGAATGTAGGCTTGTTGATGGCCAACTAGTATTGGGAAATCATATGGTGGAAATTTGGGGATATTTTTTTTCTAGGCAAGACTTGAAATGTTCCAGTGGGAATGTACCTATAGAGGAATTTACTTGAAAGAATGCATTACATCCAAAATAATTACTGGAATTAAAAGCATGACAACTGGTCTTGTTGAAAGTATTTGTGTTAATTATGATGAATAGTTTGTCGATCAACAAGACACAACACTGCCAGTATCACTAAAGAGAGGAGACAGGAGAGAGAAAAACACACCACACCAACACCAAAGCCTCATCCCAACTGTAAAACAACAAAGTAAAGGGAGTGGAAAAGGGTGAAACTGTTTTGTTCTCTACTTCACTGATCAAATGCAATGATATTAAATCATGTAATGTAAAATGAAATCGATCCAAAACATATAAGTGCAATTGTTTTAAACAGATGATTTTCCATATGATAATGCTTTTGACTGAGGTTATTGTAAAATGCTCTAATGGTATTTGAATGCAGAAAATCACATATGTTTGTCATCAATATGAACCGGTAAAACCATATGTTCCATAAAGATATAAATGAATATAAATATTGCCATCTTTTTTAACATTATCTTTATTTAAGAATTCATGGATGCTTACATCAGTATTGAGTCTGAATTAAAGAAATAAGGAAAAAACATTGTGAAAGTAAAAGTAAGTGTAAATAAATGTAAGTAAGTAATATAAGTAAACATATTTGTGTGTTTGTCTTAAAGGAACTGTTAGCCAAAAATGAAAATTCTGTCTCCAATTACTCACCCTCAAGTTGTTCCAAATAAAATGTCTTTGTTCTGATGACCAGAAAGATATTTGGAAGAATGCTTGCAACCCAACAGTTCTTGGCCACCATTGACTACCACAGTAGGAAACAATGCTTTTTAAATGTCTTTGCTCTGTTCTGGGGCACTTTTTACATTGTAATTGTTCCTTCTATGGTCAATGGTGGCCAAGGACTGTTTGGTTACAAGCATTTTCCCACTTTCTCTGTGTTCATCAGAACAAAGACATTTATACAGATTTGGAACAAATCAAGGGTGAGTAAATGATGCCAGATTTTTTATTTTTGGGTGAACTGTCCCTTTAAGGTTGAAAAAATGGGGGAAAATATATATGAAAACAAAGAGTTTAATATAGCAATTATGCAGTTTAATATAGCATTAGGTATACATAATCGGAATAACAAACAAATCTTGGTTGCAGACAGGTACAGAAACAGTCAAGGTCCAAGTAAAACGCACACCATGAAACAATGATTCTGTACAATTGTCCACTTAAAAACAAAACATAAGTGGGATTTAAAGAAATTTAGCAATTTAAAAGTAAATAGGTAAGGTGAGCATTCTGCTTTGTCTTGGCCATTATGAAAGAGCAGTAGCTTATACAGTACATATACAATTAGCAATCCCTACAGTAATGTACCACATTGTGGACAGGATAAGTATTGACCCACATTGTCTATCTCCTTCCACAAGGTCGCTGCTCCAGCAGTTGTAATCTGTCCCTGCCTGGACGTGTCTGTCACAGTCTCCTACTAGATAAAGCTCAAGGAACGAGCCATCTGTTACTGTAACATTACTGCATGTGTGCAAGCGTGTGTGTGATTTAGAGTGTTGATGATATTGTCTGTTAAACTAACTCCTTCCGTCTGCCCCGTCCTACCAGATTCCACATTTTTTGCTCTGGAGGAGTGAACTATAAACTCAAAGTATCAACGCCTCTTTCGATTTATCGCCATTTACAGCAATGAACATCGTTGCCACTGGATGGCAACGTTCCATCGAGGACGCTTTGTGCATTGAATTTGTCTGAAACGGAATATCATTTTCTAGTCAGTAGCCTACTAAAAACAATCATGATAATTAGCATTTATTTACATCATTATGTTAAATTGCGATGAACATGCATTTTAACAATAGTAATGTTATTGGTTTATTCATATAACGTTCAGTTAGGGTATATCATTGCTTAGCTATAGGCCTATTTTATTTTTGTGACAAGAAATTTGGGGGGGATTAAGAGATTAGGCTATATCTCGCTTTTTTATTTATTGTAATTTTTTCTAAAATTTTAGGATTGGGCTTGTTTATGGCGAACAAGAAGATCCATTTGAGGAAATTAATCCCGCCTTTAAAAAGTATGTATAGTTTAACCACGATATTTGTTGTAGCCTAAAACTACAAACAAACGGGAAAAGCTACTACTTTAAAAACTATTGTTCATTTTAAAGGAATGTCACAGGTGTTGAGTAAGAAATTAACACCAACAAAACATTTTTTTATTACATATTTATTTTTAATTATTTCAAACAAATGAAAAAACAACATTAGGATTATTTATTTTTTCAACTTTTAGACAACTGCATATAAACACGGTCAGCTTTGAAATGTTAAACTGTCAAATTATTGTGTAGGCTACGTAGAGAAACAATCAACCGATGAAAAACAAGTTAGATTGCAACAGCAGCCCCCTCTTGTTTGCACCGGCTGCGTCTCAAAACGTTGTGAGCTGCCTACATAGTATTTGGTCAGCATATTTGACGCATTCAGAGAGTGCATTTTCAGCATCAAAATGTCCAAAGACGCCTTTAAAAACCTGCATGCGCCACTGATGCCCAAACGTGCTGCACGCGCACATGAATGCCCCCAATTCTGCCCATGCAGGCAGCTCACAAGGTTTTGAGACACGGCCAGCGTGTTTCCCCACATGAGGGAGGCGGAGGCTTGGGCCCATTTCTATTTATAATAGGCTGAACAAATTTTGCAACTGTAAAGGTCAATGAAGGAGTCGGCTTGAAAATAATCTGTAGATGTTGAGACATGCGCAGATGCGGGATGATGCCATATTGGACTTGAGTATTCAGCGGAGAGACACACTCACGCACACACCGCTCCTGCTTCCACCAGAACACCGGATCACTCAATTCAGATAGACGGAAAAAACTCGCATCAGGTAAAAACTACATTACCAGCTCGAACTTCATTGAGTAATAATGATCGTTGTTGCCCCGGGCTCGCGCTTCTCTACGCGAATTTCCGCATAGAGACGCTTTTTCCTCATTAAAACATTTGGAGGTTGTTTGTAACAGTCAGAAATACACAGCAGCGTCCGCGTAAGAGTTGTGAAAATGATCCGACAAATGCGGTCGCATTATTTATACATATAACACGAATGTCGAGCGATTGCACTTTCGATTCTGCCAGTAAATACATTTATGATCTGACTAGACGCGCTCTGGAAATGTCGCTGAAAATAACGTTTATGTAACAAGCGATATTTTCGTTACGCGTTCTTCCTCAAAAGGTCTCTATGTGTTACTGCTGACTTTATTTTGAACAACCATTTGACCTCCTTTCGATTTTAAAGGACAAAATGTTAACGCGTAAATATCAGCACGATTTAACGCCACGGATGGCGTTTATATAAATGTTATTGATCGTAACGACCCGGGCGGCGTAGATGATTCAGGTGCGCTGAAAATGACCCGAAATCCTCGTTCCTCCTGTGTCAATGATCCACTCTCAACATGGCGGGTTAAGGTGAATCAAAATCTTTGAAGAAGGAAAAAATAAAACCGCGTCGATTACACGTCCAGTTTTCGTTTCTTTCGCTGCACCTGGACGTGCTTTAATGAATTAAATTTAAAGTTGTAGTTTGGCGACGTCTGCGGAGTTTTTTTCCGCTGCAATACTTTAGAGTGTGTAAAGTACAGGAGTGTATCCGCGGTCACACACACAAACACACACGTACACAGACGTGCACATAGCCTACTATATTTCCTGTTTCACTTTGTGCATTCTTCTCTGTGTATGAGTGTGGACTGATAAAGGCACAATAAAACGATGATAATGCGAATGAACAGTGACAAGCTTAGCCAGTTTTAAAGCATAATTTAATAAGATTGTTTAATCTTGGATAATGCGTAAACCAGTGTCGTTTTGTTTTCTTATCAACCCGACGAACCGAATAAAATATATTCATTTTTTGAGCTTTTGGTCTTTTATCGATGCATTCATGTTGGAGGATTAAATTCATGCCAGTAATGAGAGGAAATGGAGTCAAACGTTTGATAATGAAAAATGATGTATTATCATTCCTTTAATGGCATTTTTGGTCCGAAAGAGATGCGGATACGTCTCTTTATAGCTACATGTGCCAGTCTTTGTCAATGTCATGTATAGATATGACACATATTTAAAACATAATCAATAAAACCGGTGGGCATGTATGTAACGCATTGATAATCTATCCCCACCACTTAAACATCAATGATAAACAGACATGTCAAATAATCGATTACTCAACTGTTGAAATGTGCTGAATATCAGCCCGACTGTGTGCTCGTGTTGATAAGGCTTGTTGTTTAAACAGACTGCGCATCCACAGTTGAGCAAGACAATCCTTTTCGTTGACGTCAAAATGTAAGTGCACGAGCAAGGCCGTGCGGGTACGAAGACACCTGTTACGCATGTAAAAACACTGTAAAGCCATATTTAAAGCATCCTTAAATACACAAATACGCCCTTCTGCACGTCGGCTACGTGCTCATGGATGTGGAGTGTGAGTGATGTTATGTGATATGTCGAAGGGTAATAGGATAGTTTACACTTCGGGTCGGAGATCGGATGACTGTGCTTGTTCTGGTCTGGGGAGTGAATAATGCAATTTACATTCAGCTCATTGTGATGCAATTTCATTGAGATGTCAGAGAATAAAAGCAAGCAATAATATATTCTCGCCTTTTCGAAACCGAAATGGAGTGAAAACTGAAGAGCACTTCGTTTAGCATATTATTTAGCATAGTGATTTTAAGCAAAGTGACTTACAAATAAGAGCATTTAACATTTAGTCTAAGGATTTAGTCTAAAAATTTTGTACTAATATACAATAGGCCTATATACAGTAATTGTCGTTTGGGAAATACCCACATGTATAACACATGGGCATGTGTTACATTCATAATTCAGTATAAATGTAATATTTATTTAAATGTCCTAAAAGTTGTGTTTCCAGAGAACTATGATGCCATGGAGTTTTCTCTGTCTTTCTGTAAAGCGTAAACAGTCAGGAAGTTTTGTGATGTCATCCGATTGTGTTTTTGTTATTGGGAAGTGATGTCATCATTAGATAATGTTGCCAGGAAATTTGAAAATATTCCATCATAGACTATACTAACATAAACATTAGACGTACGCTTCACAATGCCCCTCTCCGAGTTCAGTGATTAAAACGAATTATGAAATGTGTCTGTGACTGAAGATGAACCAGAACCATTTATTTTACTAAGAAAAGCAATGCTAGATTGTATTCTGGTAATCCTTTAATTCCCCTTCCAAAATTTAACAAGTCCTGGATTAGCACGAGAGAGGGCATCTGGCACAATCGGAGCTAATCGATAGTACGTCCTGTGTGAAATCTGGATTTATTCTGAAAGAGCCCATGTTATAGATTAGGGTTGATAATTCACTTTAATCCCTCACCATCAATCTGGAGATGCTTTTCCACCCACAGGCCCAACTGTGTTTCATTAGTCAAGAGTTTTATTTAGTATAGACATCCAAACGACAATGGCGAAATGAAATATTCATTTGAAAAGGATTTAGGCTATATCTTATCTGATTTTGGCAACAAAAAATATCGCGTATTTTTAGTGATAAGGTTTTTAAATGAGGTAGATTTGTTTTTGTCATTAAATGGTGAATGGTATTACATTTACCTCTGCAGTGTTTTTCCTCAGTGGATTTTTAACATTTCTCAGAGAAGGGTTTATGAGAAAGCGATTGCATTTTTTTCTGACAGAGTCTTGGATGCAAATTCTCATGAACTGTTGCAGAACACCTTTTCTTCATTTAAAATCCACATAAGTCACCATGAACCCTTGTCATGTCAATTTCTGCTTTTATTTCTCATCATTTGATGTCGGAACACTGCCAGGCTGACTTGCCAGAAGCCTGATAGCACTATAATACTTTTCTTAGGAATTGGTTCGTTTAAAACTATCTCTCTCTCTCTTTCTCTCGCACACGCACACGCACACACACTCACACACACACACACACACACACACACACACACACACACACACACACACACACACACACACACACACACACACACACACACACACACACGCGCGCACACACAACGATAGCCATCATGGCAAATATTGAGTGAGTCATTCGCAAGGAAGTGGTTGAGTGTTAAAGTGCACTTCTCATTCTTAGTTCCATCTGAAACCAGGACTCCCACAGAATAAAAGTACTGTTGTCGCAAAGTATGCATCGTTTTTTTGTTTATTCAGGGTTTATCTGGGATGTAGCATAAGCAAGTAGGAGAAAAAGACGTGTGTGTTGTGTCTTTCCTTTAGCAGTTTGTTTACAGAATTTGAACTGAAATAATTTCGAGTGTTAGTGTATCGTCAGTTAAACCCCGTTTCAGATTTAATAGTAGAGGCTGAGTTTTTTTAAAAACCATGCCATCAAGTATTAGTCTTTGAAGCATGCCATCATTATCATCAGTGCTATCATTAGTTATTCACATATAAGAAATGATGATGACATCATCAGGGCATAAGATGCATGTCACAGGCAATAGGGGAGCAGAACAGACGTGTAAAAGTTCACACCAATAGTGCTTGAAGGATCTCGAAATTACTGCAGTGCAGATGTTATGATTCCTCTTAACAGCCTAGTTTAATCAGCTGTAAGATCAACATCAAAAGTGCGATTTACAGTACTGTACATCTACACCTCACAGCCTCGGTTTCATTTGTGTAAAATTAAATATGAATTCTTGACTTTGGTACATTGGTAAATAGAGCATCTTCTTAAAATGGTAATGGAGGAAAAACCCTAAAAGGGACCATACTTATATGGATGAGCCCACCCTACCCGGGCATTATAATAATATTTATCGAGTTAGTATTGAGTTAGTATTATAGAATTACATAGTATGGGTAATACAATTAATGTGTAATCCAAGTCTGAACTGTAAGAATAATTTTTTAATCATAAGGTTTGAGCATTAGTTTAGAAAGACTTTACAAAAATAACATTGCTGCTGGCTTTACTTTCATACATACTCCTTCTACCGTCTTGTTCATTTTCCACTTGGAACTACTTTTCCCATGTATTAGAAAAATAAGTGTTGGCATGAATCATTCTGATATTGTTTGCCCGGCACTGATGTGAACAACATACCCAACTTTTCCATACACTTCACCCACAACCTGTTTAACTTCAGTTATGTGACACATTTCTGTCTTAAACAAAAATCGAAACAGAAAAGTGTGGAATTTATGTAGTTTATTGGATTGTGAAAAATGAGCATTTAATAGCAGGATGGAGGAATTGAGGGAAGGACTTGGTGACTCATTTCATAGGTGTAGCAAGATATTACATTTTGATGAAAAATTACTAAAAAAAACTTTTTGTCCGACAATAATGTCCCTTGTTGAGTCATTGTACAAACTAGAACATGTATTAAAAAGAACTGGAACCGGAAAACTGCTAGCTGTTCATGCACAATATCCCAAGTGTGAAGCCATTGTATCATACTTAATTCCACACATAACGCTCTTGAATCAACTTCAGAAGACTTGGAATATAGCATGAGTCGTAGGCCACTTTATTACATTTTTATTTTATGACAAAATATTTTCATTTAATTTCTTGGTAAATATTTCTTTTAACTTGTCGTTCAACTGTGGCAAACAGAAGTTGACCGAACCGGTTTGGGATAATGGCATATAGGGCAATGGTAAAAATGTGTAAAGGGTTTTGAAGTACACTATTGCATCTTGAAAAAGCAAATCGAGTTTGATGGCATGAAATTGAGCTTGTGCTAGATGCATTTGCATTCACATACTTAGCCTAATACCCAGCCATAATAACATCCACCATGTCTCTGTTTTACATGCACATACTGTACAAACTCTCTCTCTCTGTTTCCTACTAGTCATGGATTGTGTGGAGGAGGAGGTGGATTTTAACTGGGAGGAGTATCTCGAGGACACTGGAGTAACTGCCGCACCCCACACTTCCTTCAGACACGTGAGAGCACACACACACAAAAATGAATAAAGTTTGCATCTAGACAATGTGAAGAGTTTGCGATAATGTGTACTGATTGTATACTAGAAGTATTCATTTGTAAAGAGACGTCTTCAGCTAAAAAATATATTGGAATGTCAATAAAATTTAAAGTTGTTAGCCCAGGTGTGTAGGTCTGTAAGATCAGCTGTTTAGCCCCAAAGCAGATTGAACACCACTGGCAGATGCATCCAAATATGCATCTCCATATTTACTGTCGATTAGTCTGCAAATGTGGGTTTCAATGGCTGGATTTAACCTACAGCAAGGACTAATAGTTGTTTCTCATCACTATTCTTAACCCTAGAGTACATCCGTTGTTTTAACCCGTCGCCGAAATTGATGTAGTTAAAGCGGCAATCTGTAACTTTTTGGTTAAAAATAAACATTCATAATGTTTTGGGGTTGAATGTTACTGGTTAAAATGTGCAAAAATCTGTGACATTAGCCTTAGCCAAACAATATATTACTGCTCAACACCCGATTAATTAAAGAACCTATGTTACAGGTAGAAAATACTGTATGTATTTGGTAAAAATCATTCCTGATGTTTTATTCATAACAGAGTTGAACTATTAGAAGTAATGCTGTATTATTATAACTTATATTAATGTACATAATGTAAAACTGATAAAGTCAGTGAGAGAACCTTACTCCGTTTGAAAAACAAACATTCATTTTAATCAAACTTTAATCAAACATTATCTTAAATATGATTTCAGAAAGAACAGGACAGCATAACAGGGTTGAATAAAGCATTAAAGCAAACGGTCAAAGATATATAGAAAAAAGAGATTCGCACACTCGCACATATTTTATTCAATCGACGTTTAGGCCAAAAACCTTTGTCAAGGTTTAGCATAACAGGGTTTAGCAGAAAGCACAGGGGCATAGTTAAATCTATAAACCAGTGGTTCTCAACTCTGGCCCGCAAGATCCATTTTCCTGCCGAGTTTAGCCCCAACTCTGATAAAATAGACCTGAACAAGCTAATCAAAGTCTTCAGAAAAAGTCTTTGTGTTCAACTTAATGCGCGGCTGCGCAGACTGCTTGGCGTATCGCATTAAGTTGAAGAACCACTGCTATAAACTAGTGTGACTAGCATGCTAATCAAATCAGGAACAAGTCATAAATTATAAGGGAGGACACATAGCACATAAATGCAACATTCTTGACTAATTCCTGATGACTAATATAAGCACCTGACTGGACCTTACAGGTGGAGATCAGTCTTCAAAGCAGCTTTCAGCCTGGAATGAAGCTTGAAGTAGCCAATAAGGGCAGTCTGGATACATACTGGGTGGCCACCATCATAACCACATGTGGTCAGTTGCTATTGCTACGCTACTGTGGCTATGGCGAAGACCGCAAGGCTGACTTCTGGTGTGACATCATGACAGCCGAACTTCACCCGGTCGGTTGGTGCACTCAGAACAACAAAACGCTTCAACCACCTGAAGGTAAGGCGCTAACGTAAAGACTGATGCACATTCAAATACACACATCTATTCAAAGTCAGATTAAGTGCATGCTTGAACAGTGCTTCTAAACAAACTCTCATAATACACACCTCTTATTTCACCAGTCTTGTTTGTTTTGATGATCAACAGCTAAAGTTTTTTTTAAACACAACAAAACAATGCAAAGTGTGTAAAAACACACACATCCTTTAGTTTGAATATCACTCAATATATGTCCTCCAACATACATTAGGGGCTTTTGCACTGGAGAAGAATTTTAGTAATTACTTTAAGTCAGTGGTCGCCAACCCGTCGATCGCGATCGACTGGTCGATCTTTGAGACGTAACCTGCCGAAAGTAGGCAAATGGGAAAATTAATAGACAAATATATTGTGCCTGATTAATGTTCATCTCTCTTTCTCTTCATTCAGCGGTTGTATGTTGTTAAGTTCTACATGAATCTTTTCATGGCTGTGTAAAGAAGGATTCCCTGCGTGAGTTTTTAATGCGACCGTTATCATTAATCACATTTCATTGTGATGCGCGACTGCACGTGATCGCTCTTAAGTGTTTCTAATGTCAGTAGCATAGTTGCCAAGTCCGCTTATAATACGCGACCTTGGGCTTCTTTTTCTGTTAAGTCGCGTTAAAAAAATCACATGAAATATGGTTGCGGGTTTTGGGGCTTATTTTAAAAAATATGGTTGCTTGTTCTGAACCTGACAAGCAACTTTGTTTCTTTACATCTATGGTCGCTGTTTTGTTCAATCCATTAACACTGTCTGCTCTACGGTAGGCTTTTTGTACTACATGCGGCACAGCATAACATCACAGCACTGAGAGAGCTATTTGAAAGCATACAGAGACGTCTACTGTCGAATCACTCTCGCGGTACTATGATGTCACGGCGCGGCACCGCAGGAGGTCACACAACATATCTAAGCACGTAAAACAACATAGAGAAGCCAAGAATGTTACAGTGGTCTCTTCACGTAATCATCGGCGCTCTTTGGATAATCAGAGGTAAATATACTAAACAGATGAAATATTCACTTAAAGATAAAAAGCATTTTATAACCGGGCTACATAATTAAACATGTTAAAAGTGTAGATTTGCGCGTTTGGCTACACAGCGTTATTCAAGCCTAAGCACGTGTGAATAGCGTAATTTGTCCTCAAACACACCGCCTCCTTTCCACTACCAACTAAACTAAATGTATTACATCTGTCACGATTAGAATGAAATGTGAAAATGAACGAAAAGATCAGATCTGATCACGGTGCAGCAAAGGGGTAGGGAGGGATGACCCTATTTATTAGGCTATAAGGTAAACATCAAACATTTTTATTGTATTAAATAAATGTATTGATCATTGCAGAATATAATTTTAAAAAGTATACATCAAATGCATATAGTTCAGTTTTACTTTATTATAAATGTGTGGCTGTTACAGCTACGTTAAGTGGTCATTATAACTTCTCCTTTTCCATCTCTCCAGGCCTATACTGCTCACATCAGAGATTTGCAATTCATTTTTGTAAAATAATTTATGTTTGTGTTTTTCAAACAGGGTAGTGTCAGTTTAAAATGACCCAGGCTCATTCATTAATAATAAATAATTGATAATAAATTACATTGATGATCATGAATAATGTTGGGCTTGTTTTGGGCTTGTTTTTGGAGCTGCAGTTGCTTATTTGTCTTGCAAAAGTTGGCAACACTGGTCGGTAGTCAGTGATCACACGCAAAATGACTCGCGCATGCAGTGGCGTAACTGTCATTTGGAGGTCACTTGACTGTTGCGGTGCATTACACTTAAAAACAGCTTATTCATATGACATAAAAATGTCACTTGTTCGTTGGAGGACGCGTATTTGTGCTTTGACACTGGATGCGCAAGCAAGCGCCACGAGCGCGGATGATGCACGCATTTCATACTGTACGCGTATCTGGAGTTGCGGCTCTCTGTCTTCAGCGAATATAACTTATATATAACGAGTGTGAGCAAAGGGAGATGGTGAGAAAGCGGCGCATCCTGTGTTTTCAAGGAATTTTAGATGTTAATGGCCCATAAACAATACACACTTTCCGCTTAATTTCTTTCAAAAAGTGTCCCACCTGCCAATTACGCCTATGCGCGCATGTATTTTAATGTGAGCTTGTGTGAAAGACAACATCAGTCTCTTCTTCGCAAAGTTGTAATTGTGAATGATCGCGGGTCTGTCAGTGATGGTAAACTGCACAGTTTTCAATACTATCTCATGCGGGAGATGATGTCCCTGCTGACATCCTATTTATGTTTTCAATTAGCCTAATATGAAAGACCATTCCATTTACATTGTCAGACCTTTAGCTGTTTTGTGAAACAGATAGTTATTACAAAGACATTATTAGATGGGTAAAAGTAAATAGATAAATGATTTAAAATGAATGATTGACGTTGTTATTACTAGGGCCTATTTATAACATTTCCATCTATATACTGTATTTACTTAATAAAAGTAAACCAAATAAATGAATCATAAATAACAAATCTTTATACAGTAAATACCTCAATAATTAGGGTCTTGTTAAACTAATTCTTAACCTCGTTCTAATGTCAAGCTGTGAATTAAAGTCCTTGAACTGGTGTTTGAATTGGTGTTTTTTACCTCATTTATGGCACATTGAAAGTGGCAACTCTTCATGTTACAGAGTTTGCTTAGTTGCATCTGAAAAGTGTAACAAAGAATTTCAGGTAATTCAAATAGACCCACAATTATAGGCTAAATAAAAGGCCTCAAACTGGAGGTTCAATCTGGGCTGTTTTTTAGTTTCAACTTTTTGAGTGGTAGATCTTGCCTTTCAACAAGTCCGAGGTCGGGATCATGGTTGGTGACCACTGCTTTAAGTAATTGGTTTTTGATGTGTTTGCACTGCAGGAACAGTTTTTATATACGCCTTTTGAAAGGACTAAATTAGCTTTTGCTTCAAAGTAGGGTCTATCCCAGCACAATAGGAAGCTTCCAGTAACACAAATGTACGTCATTGTTCCTCGATGCTGTAAATTGGTGACCCATGTCAACACCTTTTGAAACAGATTTCGATTAGAAAAACGGATTAGTTAACGTTAACTAAGATTAATAAATGTTGTTTATTGCTCAGTAATCTTAAAGTGGGAATCCTCGGAATGTCTGTTCAACTGAAACACACAATGCTCTCCAAATAACCAATAACTAAAATAATCAATAGCGCTTCCTTTATGCAACCCCCCAGTAAAGGCGCATTTGGCAGTAAAGGTCTTTGCACATACAATCCGAAATTTTCGTATACGTTATTTTGTATTCGTCATCCTAAAAATTCGTCACGGACAGAAACGTTGCACACTGAGTCCGATGTGTATTTATCAATCCGTTGCGAAAAAAAATCCAAAACAATACAAAATGGAGTCTTCAAGCAGTGATGACGATTTTGTTGTCCTCTCTCTTCTTAAAAAGAGAAAAATAAAGAGGAAATATTGAGTCCATCCAGTCCGGGTTGCGTAACGAGGAAGGAGAGTTCCACCTCCTTATCATGGAACTGCGGGATTATCCTGACCGATTTCAAATTTACTTCAGGATGTCAGTTGCTCAGTTTGACGCTTTGCTAGCGATACTGAAGCCACATATTATAAAGAAGACCACCAATTTCCGTGAACCAATTGATCCTGAACAGAGACTGGCAGTATGTCTAAGGTGTGGACACACGCGCGCACACACTCGCACCAAACTGTGGCATCGGACGAGTTTTACATTAGGGACAATAGCCAAAACACCTTTGAAAACGATTCCTACGGATGCGAAAAACGCAGAAAATCGAACCCAGTCCGAATTTTTTTATGACGGACGAAAATATCGGAGGCAGTGTGTAAAGTGATTGACACAAAGTGAGGTCGTATTTATTTTTTAACGTCCGAAATTTTCGGACGCAGATTTCGGACTCAATGTGCAATGGGCTTAACGCTTGTATAAAACTATATAGAGAAAAAAATCAAAAAAGTCATTCAGTGTCATTTGTAAAGCTTGTTATTTATGTCAGTGCATGACACTGGTGTTCCTTTTTTACCCATCATTTTTACCCACTCTATATTTATAATATCCAGGCTGTCTAACCGTTTGTTGGTTTCATCTCCTTCATAACACTAAATACAAAATTCTGTGTAAATGGTTCTGACTTACGTATATGATGGACCGCCAGTCCTTTGGACTGGTGCAATGGACAGCAAATTTATACATAACTCGTTCCTCATCCCCTATATTGTGCACTGTGTGCCATTCACCCATATAGGAAATAATTCATGTGTAAACAACCGGCTGGTTTCAGGCGCAGATTTAGCATCTTTTATAATGCATTGTAAAGAACAGGATGCTTCAGATTCTAAAGATCATTTGATTGACAGGAAATTTGTAGAGGAACGAAAGTGCAGAATTTTTTTTTGGTGCATGTGAGAAACTGTGAGTTTTGATTGCTTAGACCTTCTAAATGCAGATTTTGTCATTGAAGCACAATTTATGGGTTATCTTGAGACTAACACACTCATCCTAAAGGTTACACATTTTTTGATTTCATGGGGACTTTAACTAATGTAGTTAATTCATGTAAAAAAATGCAAGTTATTTAACACGCGTTAGATGGACAGGCTGACAGATGAGGTCAGACAGGAATCTCCATGGACTATGATGTTTGCGGATGATATTGTGATCTGTAGTGAGAGCAGGGAGCAGGTGGAGGAAAGTCTAGAGAGGTGGAGGTTTGCTCTGGAGAGAAGAGGAATGAAGGTTAGTCGCAGCAAGACAGAATACATGTGTGTGAATGAGAGGGATCCAAGTGAAACAGTGAGGTTACAGGGAGAAGAGGTAAAGAAGGTGCAGGATTTTAAGTACTTAGGGTCAACAGTACAGAGTAATGGGGAGTGTGGAAAAGAGGTGAAGAAGCGTGTGCAGGCAGGTTGGAATGGGTGGAGAAAAGTGTCAGGTCTGTTGTGTGATAAAAGAGTACCAGCAAGAATGAAAGGAAAGGTGTACAGGGCAGTAGTGAGACCAGCGATGTTGTATGGTTTGGAGACAGTTGCACTGAGGAAAAGACAGGAGGAAGAGTTAGAGGTAGCAGAGCTGAAGATGTTGAGGTTCTCTTTGGGAGTGACGAGGATGGATAGGATCAGGAATGAGTACATCAGAGGGACAGCACATGTGAGATGTTTTGGAGACAAAGTTAGAGAGGCCAGGTTGAGATGGTTTGGACATGTTCAGAGGAGGGAGAGTGAATATATTGGTAAAAGGATGCTGAGGTTAGAGCTGCCAGGCAGGAGGCCGAGAGGAAGACCAAAGAGGAGGTTTATGGATGTAGTGAAGGAGGACATGAAGGTAGTCGGTCTGAGAGAAGAGGATGCAGGGGATAGGGCTAGATGGAGGCAGATGATTCGCTGTGGCGACCCCTGAAGGGAACAGCCGAAAGGAAAAGAAGAAGTTATATTTTAAGGTTGCATCACGTTACGTTTATGACAGATTGAAAGACTTAACCTCACAGCTACTTTGGAGTTCACATCAGGTTATCAATGTCATCTACTGGACCATGTCTCTCAACTCAACTCAACTCAACTCAACTTTATTTATATAGCGCTTTTACAATTTTCATTGTTACAAAGCAGCTGTACATGAGACACATTGACTACAAGCAAAACAATCAAAGTTGTACCTGCAAAAACAAGAAAAGGTTGAAAACACAGAAGACAGACACACCCACACACAAAACACTCCACACACACAACACGCACAAACACCAACACACACAGACACAGAGACACACACACACACGGATGCGCACGCACACACACACACACACACACACACACACACACACACACACACACACACACACACACACACACACACACACACACACACACACACACACACACACACACACACACACACACACACACACGTACGTACACAGACAAGTACGCACACACACACACGCTCAGTGAGAGCACACATTTAGGATAAAGGAGAGAGAAGCACAGGTCAAATATAACAGATAATAAATTCCTATATGCAATATTAATTAAGTAAAACTTTAAGATTCTAAAGCAGCCCCCCCGGTCAGGCAGATAGTGCAAAAACAGTATGCAAACGGTGGCGAGGAACCCAAAACTCTAATCGAGAAAAAAAACCTCAGGAGAACCCAGGCCCAACCAGGGGATTCCAGTTCCCCTCTGGCAAAAGCTGCTGCCTCTGCACAAGCTCCAGAGAACTTGCACAACAAGGCTAAATAAAATAAATAAACTTAATAATAAAATAAATTATAGTTTAAGATTATCATTAATAATCTAATAGCATTTGAAGTTTTGTGGTGAAGACATGTCAAGAGACCGCGTCCTTCTTTATCCAGCTCTATCATCTCAGCTCTTGTCAGGTCCCCACTTCCCATTCTCCGCTCTACCATCAGGTCAGGCCATGAACTGCATCCTGCTCGCTGTGGTAACCTTGGAACAATGAGACAAGACTGGCTGAGAGTAGAGTACTGTTCTGTACTCTTTGATGCAACAAGTACATCAGTTGTGTTTTTGGTTCCGGTTGATCTAACTAATGCAGCCTAAACCCTCTGAAGATTTATATTATGGAAGAGTAGTGTATGCAAGATTAAAAAGATGCGTCTTTAGTCTAGATTTAAACTGACAGAGTGTGTCTGCCTCCCGGACAGTGCAGGGAAGACTATTCCAAAGTTTAGGCGCTAGATAGGAAAAGGATCTACCACCTGCACTTGATTTTGAAATTCTAGGTATTACCAACTGACAGGACGCCTGAGAGCGTAATGCACGTGAAGGACTGTAATACAAAAGGAGTTCATTCAAGTACTGAGGAGCTAAACCATGTAAGGCTTTATAGGTAATAAGCAAGATTTTAAAGTTAACGCGATGCTTTATAGGTAACCAGTGCAAGGTTGACAGAACCGGGCTAATATGTTCATACTTTTTTGTACGTGTAAGAACTCGAGCTGCCGCGTTTTGGACCAATTGGAGTTTTTGTAATAAGCCTGCAGGGCAACCACCTAACAGTGCATTACAGTAATCTAGTCTTGATGTCATGATGTCACTCTCACAAATATTTTAATCCCGACTGTTTTGTCAAGACATCAACTAGAATAGACACAATTCTACACGTGTGCCTTGTTCTTGCTATTGTGTCTGTGTGCGTTTGCATGTTTGTGTGTATTACTCACTATTGTCTAACTACAGTATAAGACACCTAAGTATAGCTAACTGCTGTACGTGATGTTTATTTTGTAATGTGAGAGTTGAAGGGTTAAATGGTATACACTGGAAAAAAAACAACTAATAGGATTTACCTATTATTTTTCTGTTATTTGCGCAAGTTTTTAAAAAAACTGTATTCAAAAACTTAAAACAAAAAATGTAAGTAATAATTACTTAAAAAACTGTGTGCAAAAACTTGCACAAATAACAAACAAAAAAATTAAGTAAATCCTATTAGTTGTTTTTTTCAGTGGTTTAGGTTATGTCAGGTTATGTGTAAAGGGCATTCTTTTCAAAACAATGTAAAAGGAGACCAAGCAAAAGATTCGTAACAAACACAAATACCAACTTCCGGGAAGTTGTTGTATGCAAAAGTTGTGACTTGGCACCAGAAAGTTATGACTTGACGCCCCAGGCCACAGTTGTGATCACTTTAAGTGCATCTACTAAGTGCAAGTGAGCCTATAACAGTGTTCAAAATAATATTACACTCCAATGTTTAACTTGCTTAACAGTTTAACATCAGCAAACAGACGCTGAATACTAAAGCCATTATGACAATCTTAATGAAGGTTTTCTTCATTTTTGTGTGTGTAAAGTTTTGGGTAAGGACAGAACTGGCATTTCCCTCATAGGGCCAGTTCTGCATGTGTTTTATACATAAGAAACATTTTCTGGGACGTTTATACATAGTTTTCTGATCTAAATATGACACTCTATCTAGCTGGCTAACAAAAAAGACTTCTGTTAGAAGATAGAATGAGTTGAAAATGATAAATAAATGAACTGCCTTTTTTTAGCAAGAGTTTATCAATTTATATCTGTCATGGCTTACATTATTACAACCTAAAAAATGATACATGTTGCAACATTTTGCACCGTAACTTTTTTGACACAATTAAAACTTTATAGGCTGGTTTCACAGACTAAGCTTAAGCCAGGACTATGCCTTGGTTACATTACGATATTTAAGTTGCTTTTATAAGAAGGCATTCGAAAAAAAACATTACTGATCTAGAGACAAAAAACTTCCATTGACATGTTTTAAGATATGTCAGGGCAAGTTATGTTCAGTTAAGACAGCTCAAACATTAATTTTACTCTGGGACAAACCTTAACCCATGTCTGTGAAACCGGGCAATGAAAACCTTTTTCCTGAGCCCTCCCGTCTTACAATTTTTCAAGGCAAACAGAATGAAAATTTCGATTTACTCACCCTTATGCCATTCATAATATATATGAAAATGAAATATATCAGTGGGTTCATAGTACAATGCAAAGTAAGAATACCCAGAATGTTGAACCTTCAAAAAGCGCAAACAGAGATATTATACAACATGAGTGTACAGTACTAATAAATAAAATAATCGAAATGACAGGGGTAGATTAATATTTTAAACTTTAAGAAATATCTTTACCTCAAAATCCCACAAATCAAATACGATGGCACGTTGATATGGTACGTTTCTTTTGACAAAACGTCACGATGTCATATGCACATCATGACATCATGACGTATTGACATGTTATTTAGAATGCGTATGCACAATTTGTTTTGATTGTATTTTTCCAAAATACGTGAAGTTTTCTGAACCAGAAGGTTTGGCTTGAACATTCTTCAAAATATCCTATTTGTGTTCTACATAAGAAAGAAAGTCAAGTTTGGAACGACATGAAAGTATATGACACATTTTTTATTTTCATGTGAACTGTTTCTTTAATGTGCAAGTGATGATATATCAATTGATATTCATTCTATTCTTGTAACCCACTGTAGGATCGTTCAAATCTTAAGAAAGTAACAGACTACTTTTCTGCAGCTTATCCTAGAAGAATCTGACCATACCTGTTTTTCTTGTATCTTCAAATGAGTTTTCCTGGAAAGGTTTTCTGTCCTATAGTAGTGTGTTGACAGACAGCCAGGTATAACAGCAATATTGCTGGCCCAGGTTTTCAATGTTGATTCATATGTGGTTAGTTGGCTTGGATACCACCAAAGAATTTTAATAATATTGCATAGTGATAAGTCATATTGTTTAGATCAAAGCGTTTGTCAGTAGCGCGTTCATTTTCTCATCCAACCACATAGATGTTTTATATACTTTATATCTCAAACAGTCAGGAGCGTCCATGATGACCTTTTTATATTTAGCAAACGCTGCAGAATGATTATAGAAATGTATATATATTTATATTATTCAGGGAAACGGGCCAAATCCCCACTAATCCTAATGTGTCTATAATCAGCTGCCATGAGGAGTTCAGGCAAAATGATTGGCAACGTTTTCAAAGCTATTAATACATTTAATATTCAGTATAGCTGTCACTTTTCGCAAGAACTGTACATTTTTAGATTTACAATTATTTGTTACAATTATTTTACAATTATTTTTAATAATCAGTATATGAATATGCTACATTTTTAGATTTTATTCATTTTTTGTTGGAACACACTTAGAAAACATATACATTACAGTAATACAAATAAGTACATATATACTACAAGTAGGCAAAGGTCAATTTTGCTGTCTATTCTGCTGTCGATTACTGTTTTAAAAAGTATCCTATGTTTTTAGTTGCAACACTTATTAGTTTGTAAAATTCATAATTTAATTTATTGTTGTAAATGTTCATTAAGTAAATGTGAATAAAGAGATGAGAAAAATTACAAAAAAAACATTTTCTGATTTTTAAATGTTGTTTATTTTGCTTAAGCAATATAGTTTGATGTAACATATTTGGGTTCTTGTACAAACACAATTGAAATGAGTAATACTGACATAAATAGGTCACTCTTTGACATAACTTTATCCATTTGTGTTGATACAACATAATTCACTTAGATAACAATAAGTGCATTTCAAGTTCACGATATATAGAATTTATAATGGTTCATATTTAAATGAATATACCCGTTTGACGGATGTGTTCCGAGTGTTCCTGGTTCATGGAAAACCATCAGCTTGAGACAGAGAGTATGGAACTAAATTAAATAGGGCGCCTCAAATGAGTTGAGCAAATGAGAGTTATCCACATTAATTAGATTTTATAATGTGTACATAAGCTTAATAAAGGTGCAGCCAAGAATATTGTATGTATGTTTAACCATGTTTGATTTTCATCAAACAAGCCATCATGTTTGTGCATATGCATTTGTATACGTGTGTGTTTAGCCAGTGTGTATTAGTTGGTCACCTCTGTTCCTGTCTGTTTGTTTCTCAGATAACGTTTACCTCAGAGCAGGTAAGCCGAGCTTCCTTGTTTTTCTCTGTTGTCATCTCTTAGGCCAAGGGCGTAGGTTTGGTTTTAACATTGGTAGAGACATTGTGGATTCAATATACAGATGCAATGTCTATGCAGTAAAACTGTCTGTATACAGCTGAATTAATAAGTCATTTTCCATTTCCTATCGTACACTGAAAAAATTATACAAAATAATAATACAGTGATGTTAAAAGTCCTTTAAGAGGTGCTTTAAAGGATAGTTGAAGATAAAAATACTTTCATTATGAAAATAAAAAATCTTTCATCATTTCATTATTCTCACCCTCCTGCCACTCAAAACCTGTATGACTTTTTCTTCTGCAGAATACAAAAGAAGATATTTTAAAGAACGTTGGTAACCAAACAATACTGGCCCTCATTAACTTCCACTGTATGGACACAAAACCACTTCTCAAAATGTCTTTTGTCTTTCACAAAAGAAAGAATCATATACAATGCAGGTTTTGAATGACATAAGGGTGAATAAATGACGACAGACTTTCTATCATTTCTATCAAATAATTATTTAGGACATTAAACGAAATTTTAAACAAACGAAATTTTAATTTCTCTTTTACGAAGAAAATAATTTCTCTTTTACGAAGTGTCAAGTACAGTTTTTCTATGAGTTTGTTTTTCTAGGCATAAGCATTCAACTCAATCTAAATGAAGTCGTTATTGAATAGGGGCTAGTTGGTGGCTGATGTTGTTGTGTAGTTTTTAATGAACATAATTATTAGATTTCTTGATAACTTTTTCTTAATAACTTTGGTAACAGGGTTGAATGGTTGATTTTCATACAGTAAACACATGTATTACAGTGCGTAGAAAAAAGATTCTTTTTTTACATTACAACAGATTGTTTTTAATTTTGTAATGTAAAGATACCTTTTAGATGTCAAAATTTCAAGGCGTTTTAATTATCTGGAGACAATTTTAGGGAAACACATTTGAGATATGGGACACAGCTAAATATCATGTTTTGGCTATTAAAATGTGCTTATTGTTAAAAATAGACATTTTATCTATAATTGATATACTACATTGTACTTTGATATGATATAAATAAATGAGGACGTTGTATACTTATAATTGCTGGATACTGTCAAGAAACCCAACCCTCCTAAGCCAAACGCAATTTTAAGGGGTAATAAAGACACTTGAAACTAGCTGAATGTGTTTTTCATGCTAGGCTAATTATAGTTTATTTAAAGTTTATAGCGAGATTACCTTACCATACCTTAGTTCATACAAGGTGAAAGTGCTTTAATAAAAAGGAAAGGGTCGCCAATTTACATCCTATTTGTGTAAAGTTACATCTTAGTAACATTACCACTACTGTGATAGCTAGATATATTGTTAGAGATTATTTCGTAATCTTTTTATTCCAAACATGTCCCTACTGTCTGTACCCAAATCTACGCCCATATCTCACACGCATGCCTGCTCTCAGTTTCTTTACTTTGGGTCTTTTCACTGCCTCTTACCCCATTTTGCACAACACTTTTAGATTTTTCCTTTTTTGACACTTGTCATTGCCATTTTAATTTTCTCTTTCCTCTTCTCGTCCTTCCTTGTTCTTTATTGCTTGTTTACTCAGCTCTGCCTGTTAGATAACGTACCGTATGTAGTATGGAAGGCAGACTGTGAGAAAGAGGTGTGCGAAGTTAATGGTAAAGCAACGTGAGTGATTCTAAGAGTATTTGCATGTATTTGTGTAGCCGAGACGCAGAGGTAAAGGCCTCTCGGGAGGTCATATGTAAAGCTGCTTAGCTTGGAATACTTCGCAAGGTGCAAGAACACGTATGCACATGTTTCACATACTGTAACATGCATTTTACACATACTTTTCTTTATGGAGAAACAACAGCAGATGTTGATATGGCAGGATTCAGGATCAGTCCTTTTTGCTAATTTAATAAAGGAATATTTAGCAGAAATCACAAATTTTGTCATCATTCTCACTCTGGTGTTTCAATCCTGTATCACTTTCTACTTTCTTTGCTGAATACGAAAGGTGTTTTTTTTTGTTGAGAATTTGTAAGACGGACTCGTTTAGTAATGAAATAGCCTAAAAATAATGAAATAAGTGGTCCATGCGATTTGTATGGTAAATTCTGAGTCATTTATTTTTTATAATAGACTGAAAAGTTAAGCTACAACCCCACCACAGCTTAACTACACAGATGAATATTTGTTATAAAGTATAATATTTTGTTACATGGCGCTCTGGAATACTGATTGGCCAATAGTGGATATCCGGATGCTGCAAATCATTTTGACAGGCAGTTTAATGTTACACAAAAAATAAATATAAATATGTCCTTTAATAACACCTAAAACATTATATTTATTGTTCCTGGCATTTCAAGGTTGTGTCTTACCTTAAAACCGAGTAAACAGGTTTTCCTCGCGGAAGGTCTGCGTTTGTTAAAAATGAGCTAATAACGTATTTCAATCAATATTTCCTGTTCAATTACTTTTAAAATCTTCAAAAAATCACCTTTTGTCTTTCATGGAGGAAAGTAAATCATATGGTATTGAAAAATATGAGGGTGAGTAAATGATTGTAGAATTATTTTTTTTTGGATGTACTGTTCCTTTAATGCAGAATTTTAACTGCTGGCACGTAGCAACTGGCAGTTCAAGAATTACATTAGGAAAAAATGACACTCCCTTACTATTGTGTGGTGACTTCGCCCATATAAGTTATCTCTCATTGTGGTGTCTATTGATGGCCCCATTTCAGCAATTAAGCAGTAATCGAGGCGTGGACACTATTTTAATACTGTAACATTTTTTGGTTTCGGTACCAGTTCAATTTTATTGACGCATCCGTGGCAGATTATCTGGTGCCGCATCATTCTCACTCTGGTAATAGATTTTGGTAAAAAAAACTTCTGTTTACAGTAGGGATGTACCCAATCACATCTGAGTCATTTTATTTTGACCGAGTCCCGATCCGATACTAGTGCTAGTGAACACTTCAAAATGAAAATTCTGTCATCATTTACTCACCCTCAGATTGTTCCAAACCTGTATAAATGTCTTTGTTTTGCTGAACACGCAGGAAGAAATTGGGAAGAATGTCAGATCTCGCTCACAATTTACTGCCATAGTAGGGAACATAAATACTATGGGAGTCAATGGGGGTGAGATTTGACCTTCTTCCAGATGTCTTCCTGTGTGTTCAGCAAAACAAAGCATTTATACAGGTTTGGAACAATCTGAGGGTGAGTAAATGATGACAGAATTTTCATTTTTGGGTGAATTATCCCTTTCATAAAATCAATCATTTGATTACTTTGACAAATGAAAAGCTGTGCTGTGTATTAAGAAAAAATAATGAATGATTCCAAGTTGTTCAGTTTTATTATTTTATCTTTACAAAACAAACAAAATATACTTTCTTTTTATGACTTAATTCACTTAATTTAACGTAATTCACTTGTTTTTCAAAGAATTATACTTAAAGGTAGAGTTCCCCATCATTGACCCTCAACTTGTTTCAAACCATATACATTTCTTTGTGCTGTTGAACACAAAAGAAGAGATTTTAAAGAATGTGTGAAACACAATTCTGGGGCTCCATTTTTGTGTGTTTTCAGCAGAACAACGAAATTTATGAAGGCTTGAAACAGCTTGAGGGTGAGTAAATGATGACAGATTTTTCATTTTTGGGTAAACTATCCCTTTAAAGTGCTTTTGTTGCAGCTGGACAGTACTTTGTTCCTCATGAGGCAAAAAAAACATAGCTTCATTCAGTAATGCCTATTGTCTATTCTAGGCTATTAAGGGTGTTCAAATATAAGAAATCTGACTCAATGTGACTTATATTTTATCAAAGCACTTAGCTTACTAGTCACAATTATGGGCACACAAGAGATACCCAGTGTGAAAAGCTATAATCCAGGCAAAGGCAAAAGGTGGCTATTTTGAAAACTAAAATATTAAGTTTGCTTAATTCTTTGTTCATTCATTTATTGATTGATTTATTTGGTCAGTATTTACAAGCTACATTTGTGTGTGTTTTTTTTACTTGACTAGTATACTGGAAAATATTGAAGTACTATACTGTATTTGGAAGTTAATAGTAAATACTTTAGTTAGTGTATATGCATTTTTCCATATACTGTACAACTGCAAGTTGGGCCGATTTGTGTTTCCAACATATTTCTTTAAAAGTAGTGCTTTTATTAAAGGGATAGTTCACCCCAAAATGAAAATTCTGTCATCCATTACTCACCCTCAGGTTGTTCCAAACCTGCATACATTTTTGTTTGTTCTGCTGAACACAAAGGAAGATATTTGGAAGAATGTCAGTACCCAAACAGATCTCATCCCCCATTTACTGCCATTGTAGGGAAAATAAATACTACTGGAGTCAATGGGGGAGCAATGTTGGTTGGTTACTGAAATTCTTCCAAATATCTTCCTTTGTGTTCAGCAGAACAAAGAAACGTATACAAATTTGGAAATGATGTAATGACAAAATTTTGGGGTAAACTATCCCTTTAAGTGAAAAAGTGCCCCAATTCCCTGGGACATACAACATGCAGAGAACAGGGGTGGAGATTTGATTTCATGGTGACTTTAAATTCTGTGACTACAGTCCATGCCCTTTAGACTAGTATGTTTTACAATCTGTTTTACAAACTAACTAATGAACTAAAGTCAAAATGATTTAATGTGATAACTTACAGTAGACCACATGCAGTCCATATAACGATAAACTTTAAACCCAGAACATTTCTTCAAGCATGAATCTTTGAAAAAATATATAATCTTTGTGACAAATGTTCATCTTAAGTAAATGTGACTATTGCATTTTTTAGAAATCCTTTCCAAATAAGACGATATTCAAACTACCCATGTTCTTGACTTAATTCAATTATTTATCTATCAAGGTGAAAGTTTAATAGCCTTTTGACACATGAAAGTAGCTGCTAAACACACACACACAGAAAGAGGGGGGCACATCAATTCCCAAGGTTAATCGCATAAATATGTGTTACATTTTATTGTCATGAGCTAATGTGATGAAATTATCCAGTTCCACTGAAGAGTGTCGAACACACAAGCTGGGCAGAGTGCTTAGACGCTGGGGGGTTGTTGTCATGGCAACGGCCGCTCACTCCCGTTCTAGCGCTACTTAAGCGATTAGCGTACACACTCGTGCAGTGGAGATTACACGCTGGGACACAGCAGCGTTCTGCCAAAAGCACTCATTCACACGCACAATCAAACTCAACTTTTTTATTATCGGAGCTATTTGAGCTGAACTACATTAGTCACATACTCCCTGTATTTTCTCGTTCGCCCGGAATTTCAAGCAATGATGTTTGATGATGAATTTTTCTGCTGTAATGCATTTTATAATGGTATCAACTATATAGATAGAGTTATTATATTATGTTGATACAGTTGTGAATATATTATATCTGTGGTGTGGTGAATCCAGTTTGATTCTCAAATTATATGCAAGGTCATTATTTCCAACGTCCAAATTATTGGCTGCTTTGTTTGTTTTTTTAATCAAGACAAACTCTAAAAAATCATACATTATTATTTTTGTATAATACAGAACACATTATTAGAGTTTGGAAGTAAATGATGTATCCATAAATGTACTTTTCAATACAAATGTAAGTTATTATACATCTTAAATCCAAATGTACTACTGTTTTTGTCACTGTAATCTCTCAATTTCTCCTGAGACCTGAATAATCTCATGCATCTCCTTTACCCGCTCAATTTGTCCTAAAGAATTTTCATATTCTCACTTATGATAGAAGTTTAGGTGGTTTGCAGAGCCGAAAAACACAAACCACACAAAAATCCTCGAGTTAACTTGATTAAGCAATGACCTTTTTGCTGTTAAAAATAGTGTCCTGGATGTACTAGCGCTTGGCAGGCAAACAGAAAATGGTGTTAGCCACTTCACTAAGACAGGACAGGTCTTTTGTACTGTACGAGCGAGTCAGTATGTTGCAACACTTTTCCATTAAGACGCAGCATTTTGTTCCCTTTCCTCTCTTAAATAATTGGTTTGATTACACGAGCAGGAGAAGCCTTTAAATCTGGCTCCGCTGTTTACAGAAGAGTTGTTGGAAGATATGCAAATCTCCTTTTGCATAATGAATATTTGCATAGAGACTCCCTTGTGCGGAAAGCAGGGAACGCAAAATGGCTCGTTGAGTTGGTCTAAATTTTGCATTTATTTATTTGATCAGAACGAATGCGTGCAGTCAAAAGTAGCAGAAGGAAAAAGTGACAGAATGAATTTTAAACTTAAAGAAGTATCTAATTTGTATTTCCTAAATGCCCTAAACATTTTGATTGTTGTACTTGATACTTTACTGAGGAGAAAGGAAAAAACATGAAGATATATTAAAAGGGATACTTCACCCAAAAATGAAGATTCTGTCATCATTTACTCACCTTCGAGTTTTTCCAAATCTTTATCAATTTCTTTGTTCTGAGGACCACAGAGAAAGATATTTGGAAGAATGCTTATAACCAAACAGATCTTGCCCCCCATTGACTCCCATAGTAGGAAAAAATGACTTGTTCTGTTGAACACTAAAGAAGACATTTTGAAGTATGTAGGACAGCAAACAGTTCTGGGGCACTTTTGACTACCATTGTATTTTTTCCTACTATGGTAGTCAATGGGGGGGGGGGGGAAATCTGACTGTTATAAGCATTCTTCCAAATATCTTTCTCTGTATTCAACCAAAGACATTTATACAGATTTGGAACAACTAGAGAGTGAGTAATTCATGACAGAATTTTCATTTTTGGGTGAAGTATCCCTTTCATATATCTTCAAGTATGTAAATCAAGTAAATCAAAATGTTTATGGCATTTAGGAAATATAAATACAAATTTTCATTTTTTGGCGAAGTATCCCTTTAATAACAGTTGTTATGGTGGCTGTTATAGCTATAAATTTGACTAAAAAACTGAGCATGATTAATTTAAACTTGATCTGTAAAAATAGTTGCTATAAAATTCACCTTGTGTGGCTTTTGGCTAAGGAACCGTTTAAAGCAAGAGAACATAAATTCTGTAAATATTTACTCTTGTTCATGTTCTGAATGTGCATAGTGTTATTTTTGTGGAACACCAAAGTGGACAAAGAATGTTATTACACAGCTTATCTGGGAAAACCCGTCAGATGTTCATGCAGGGACATTTTCAGAAAAAAATAAGTCGAAAGTCAGTTTTTTCATTAAATTATTATTCTATAATATCAGAATCAGAAAGAGCTTTATTGCCAAGTATGTTTGCACATACAAGGAATTTGTTTTGGTGACAGGAGCATCCAGTACACATAAACAGCAACAACAGTACACAGAGACAATAACACAATAGAATACAGTACACAATGATTTAAATAAGGGCCTATGGGTATAAAAAATTAAGAAATACAATACAATAAACATAAGATAAAGATACAGCGAGTAAAGCCATGTGTGTATGTAAATATGTACAAGTAAAAAATAAGAATAGACTATTGTATGTACAAGGTATGTGCTATATAAAGCAGAATGAATGAAATATAATTTACAGAAAAGTTGTATAAAATATAGATAGTGTATTATCTGGAGGGTATAATTAACATTGCACTTAATTATTATTGAGTTATTAATTGCACGGTGGGTAAAAAACATTGAACTGTTCAAGATGGCCTGAGGGAAGAAGCTGTTTTTGTGTCTGGTTGTTTTGGTGCTCAGTGCTCTGTAGCGCCAACCAGACGGCAGCATTGTGAAGAGATGATGGCTTGGATGTGAGAGGTCCAGGGTGATTTTCTGAGCCCTTTTCCTCACTCTGGATGTATACAGTTCTTGGAGGGTGGGAGAGGGGAACACCAATGATCCCCTGCCCACCCTCCAAGAACTGTATACATCCAGAGTAGCATCTCAGCAGTCCGAACCGTCCTCTGTAGTCTTCTGATGTCTGACTTTGTGGCTGAGCCAAACCAGACAGTGATGGATGTGCAGAGGACAGACTATATGACTGCTGAGTAGGACCGTTTGTGGTAGGTTGAACTTCTTCAGCTGATGTAAGAAGTACAACCTCTGCTGGGCTTTTTTAGCAATGGAACCAATGTGATTGTCCCATTTCAGGTCCTGAGAGATGGTGGTGCCCAGGAACCTGAATGACTCCACTGCTGCCACAGTGCTGTTCATGATGGTGAGAGGGGGGAGTGCAGGGGGGTCTCCTGAAGTCCACAATCGTCTCCACTGCTTTAAGCGTGTTCAGCTCCAAGTTGTTATGACTGCACCAGACAGCCAGCTGCTCAACCTCCTGTCTGTACGTAGACTTATCACCATCCTGGATGAGGCCAATGAGTGTGGTGTCGTCTGCAAACTTCAGAAGTCTGACAGAAGGGTCCTGGGCAGTGCAGTCATTGGTGTACATGGAGAAGAGCAGTGGGGAGAGAACGCACCCCTGGGGGGCACCAGTGCTAATTGTGCGAGTGCTGGATGTGAGTTTCCCCATTCTCACTAACTGCTGCCTGTCTGTCAGAAAGCTGGTGATCCACTGACAGATAGAGCCAGGAACAGATAGCTGGGTTAACTTTGTCTGGAGCAGTGATGGGAAGATGGTGTTGAAAGCAGAGCTGAAGTCCACAAACAGGATCCTCACATAGGTCCCTGGTCTATCCAGATGTTTCAGGACAAAATGCAGCCCCATGTTAACTGCATCCTCAACAGACCAGTTTGCTCTGTAGGCAAACTGCAGGGGGTCCAGTAAGGGTTCTGTGATGTCCTTCAGATAGGCAAGTACCAGTCTCTCGAATGACTTCATGACCACAGATGTGAGAACGACGGGTCTGTAGTCATTCAGTCCTGTGATTTTGGGTTTCTTTGGGATGGTGATTATAGTGGAGCGCTTGAAACAGGAAGGAGCTGTGCACAGCTCCAGTGATCTGTTGAAGATCTGTGAGAGGATGAAGGCCAGTTGAATAGCACAGCTTTTGAGACAGGCTGGGGAGATACCATCTGGGCCTGGTTCTTTTCTTGTCTTTTGTTTCCTAAAGACTCGGCACACATCCTCTTCACTGATCTGAAGTGCAGGAGGTGGGGTGACTGAAGGTGATAGGTGTTGTGTAGAGAGAATGTCAGAGTTGGTGTGAGGTGTAAAGTTAGCATTTTCAAATCTGCAGTAAAAGTCATTCAGATCATTGACCAGGTGTTGATTGCCTGCAAAATTGGGGGATGTGTCCGTGGATGTTGCTCAGTGTCCGTGATGTGATCGGCGAGCTGTTGTAACGCCATGCTCACGTGCGCTTGCGGTGGAATGTAAACACACACGAGAATGAACGAGGAAAACTCTCGCGGCGAGTAAAAGAGCTTACAGTTAATGAAGAGTGCTATTACGTCGAGACAGCACATCTTCTTCATCACTGTTGTATCTGTACACCACTTTTCATTGATGTAGAAACATACCCCACCACCGCCTGATTTCCCCGTTGATTCTGCGTCGCGGTCCGCTCTGAACAACTGGTATCCGGGCAGATGTAGCGCGCAGTCCGGGATGAAGTCATTCAGCCACGTTTCCACGAAACACAAAACAGCAGAGTTTGAAAAATCCTTATTTGTTCGGTAGAGTAAAACAAGTTAGTCCATTTTGTTTGACAGAGAGCGCAGATTCGCCAGATGTATGCTAGGCAGCGCAGTTTTAAAGCCGCGCTTTCTGAGCCTGACTCTGAGCTCGCTTCCCAAGCTTGCGCGTCCTGGAGCACTTAAGCAGTGCCGCTGCGCCTCCGACTACGATGTTATTTAAAACGTCCGAATAATCAAAAACCGGTAAAAGATCAGATGGTGTGCACTGCAGAATGTCCAGCAGTAAATCTCTTGTGAAACTGATTGTATGGGAAAAACATAAAACAGGACAAACAGGACAAACTAACAAAAACACTAAAACAACTGGAGAGCTCCACACCGAGGCAGCCATCTGCGGCACCATCTTGGGTTTGGATGCCATGTGTATCATGTGTATCACCTCTGAAAAAATCTTGTCAAATTCACTTGTTTAATACTGAAAAATAGCAATTTATTGTGGCAAGCTGATGTTTAAGGACATACCCGGCGTAGCTGCAAAAATCAGCCATGACTTTCCCTCTCTTAACACTAACGTTACAAAGACAATTCACCTATCAAAGTAAACCCCAAAAAATGTAGAATGAAGGTTTATCAATGCATATTTCCCGCATTCCTGTATTAACGACATGCAACGTATTTAATACAACGTTATCCTGAGATCGTCTAGAGCACCGGGAGTCCTGGTGGGCAGCTGCTCATTACATCTCCAGAACGTGATCGCAAAACATGCCAGGAGTGATCAAAAGTTCAGACATTATATGCCCATAAAAAACAACGGAAAACTAAGTTCACTACTACTAGTTGTTGTCCTTTCTTCAGGGTAAGGTTTGCTAGTCTCCTTGTGTAGTTTATACAGTATTTTTATAGATTTCAACACTAAGAAATGTTTCAGTTATTAAATTGTTCATAGAGTAAGTCTTTTACCACAGTAAAGTGACTTTTACTTGTGATACTTGACTGTTGTGCTTTTATTTTCATCGCCTATCTTTAAACCCGTTTTTCTCCAAATCCCGTTCATGAAAATGATAGCGCTCAGCCGACTTCAGATTGCCATAACTTTTGTTCCATACAAGGTATGAAAGAAATAAAAACTGATCTGGAAAGGGCAGCTTTCATATGGTATTAAACCTGGAATATGTTAAATTTCACCATGTGTTGGGTTTTCCCAGATCGCATCACATATTTGTGTCTGACATGCTGACAGGTGAAAATGATTAGTTGCAGTTACTTTCAAATCAATAAATGTAAATGTGGATTGGAAAAGATTAGGTTTGTTTGTGTGGCTTTTGGCTAAGGAACTGTTTGAATCAAGAGAACATCAATTCTGTAAATATTTACTTATGGTCATGTTGCTCTGAATATGCATGGTGTTATTTTTCGTCGAGCACCAAAGTGGACTTTATTGAAGAATGTTATTACACAGTTTATAAAGGACATTTTCCAACCCGAGGATTAAAAAAAATCTATATTGAAGGGACAGTTCATCCAAAAATGAAAAATCTTGTCAAATTGTTCCAAACCTGCATAAAATTCTTTGTTCTGTTGAACACAGAAGAAGATATTTGAAGAATATGGGTAACTAAATAGTTCTGGGGCACCATTGACTTTTCCCTACTATGGAAGTTAATAGTGCCCCAGAACTGTTTAAAGACAAACATTCTTCTAAATATCTTTTTTGTGTGTTCAGCGGAACAACAATATTTGCACAGGTTTGGAACAACTAGGACTACTAGGGTGAGTAAACGATGACAGAATTTGAACTAGTTTGAAGTGTACATATAGTGTGCTTAAAAATGTTCAGAGGAGAAAAAGGTTTTTAGTGAATAATGGCTTCAGAAGGCGCGTGGTACACTAGTCCAAAAAATGAAATGCTTTATTTTTTGGAGTGTTTTTTATAAATAAAAGTGTATAGAACTCTCCTTTCTTACTCCTAAAGTGTATAGAAAGTCCTTCCCCATTTGCAATAAAAAACCCAGAAGTTTAGAACAATGATAATATGATAAGCATAACATGGTTAACATGCTGAAAATGTTGATGTTGTTGTACTTTAGGCTTTTACATAAAGGAAAATCCAATAATCTGCCCTGCCCCCAGTCTCAGTCTATCTGCCTCTGTCTTTCTCTCTCTGTGTCTTTGTTTACCAGAATCTTCCGTCAGGGCAGAGATCACACCCTCGTGAGTGGTGTCATGTGTTATTGAGCGAAACAGTTGTGACGTAACGGGGGCAGAGACAGAGGATTTCAAGCTAACAGTTAACAACTGCAGAAAGCATCTATAAGAACTTCAGCAACCTGAATTCTGCTGATGCAAATACACAGTTTGTGCTAGCGATGCACAATCTGTCGTGATTAATGCTCTTCTCCTAAACACAACATTCTGAAGGTTTTATGTACAACTTAACAGAAAACATATTGAAATTTTTGACTGTGCCTTTCCATCTTATTCATCTGGAGAGCAGTTGAATAATATGATCTTGGAAGATTTAAATCTGATTTGACGGCAGACTTTAGAAACGTGGCAAGAGTCTGAGACACTGTTGAGATCCCTTCTGAAACACTAACAGAGAAACATCTGAGATTACTGAAGTATTCTTCCCAGAGAGGCATAGATTCAGCAATTCAGCAGTTTAATCTTTGGCACTTTCTCCCTTCAATCTTACTGATATCTAGCAGAAAAACTGGAGATATTAAAGAGAGATTTTATATCATATGAGTAATAGTGTTGGCTCGATACCTAAATTTGGGCTTCGGTACAGTACCAGAATCTAATACCGGTAATATCGGTACCATAGGTGATCAATAACCAGCCCCAAAATAAATTATTTGAAAAAATATTAAGACTGCATGAAACTGCTGTAACTGCTTTAATGCATATTTTATATATTATTTTTATATTTTATATAGCACCATTTTATTTTTACACTTTTACACTGTATTACTGAAAAATGCTTTGGTTATATAGACTTATCATCATAATCCCACAAATATAAACAATTACATTTTGAACAACAATTAAATATTTCAGGTAAGTCTATTTAACAGTAGCAATTCAAGATGAAAACTGAATGATCAATAAAAATAAAACACTGCACAGTCTTCACTGTATAAAATAAAAATGCAATGACTAAATAAAGACAAAAGTTTCATTTTCTCTTTAATATGTGACACAGATATTAGGTTACTGTCACTTTAAGGCAAATTCTTTTTTGATGCGGATATACATTTAAAACACAACGGACTGTGCTTATGTGAACCTTTTGTGTTTTTGACATAACAGCGTGTGTATTTGACAGTATAAGAACATATACAAGACGCGAAAGAGAACTTCATGATGATTAGTAGGCTAACTGAGATGTCTGAAACAGAGATAATGTTATGTATGCCGTTGAATGGGGATGTACAGACGCATCGCAGCATGTAGAATAGACGTTACACTGTAAAACAATCTAAAGATCTCTCAGCAAAAGTAGAAAGAGCCGAATTTGTAATAAATCACTCACAGTGTCTCGGTTTAAATGGTCGCAAAAGTGCTTGTAGAGCGATTCATCTTGTTCTTCTATGTTGCCGGTTCTTCGTCAGTTCTGTGGCATACTGCCGCATAGCGGTGAACTTTGGAACAGCAGTGTTTCAAGTACCGAAACAAGCAAAATTCTGGTATTGAACAGATTTAAATCTAACATGTACCGGTAAATTTCCAGAACCGGTTTACCGCGCAACCCTAATTGAGTAATATGAAGACATTTTCTGTATTAATTTGACCTGTATTTTAAATTTTGCACTGCATTGCATTGGCACTGTAGCATTAATGGAAATGTCTGTAAAATAAACGGATACTGGCAGAAAATTACATTTTTCGTTATGTTTACAGTGTAGGGCTGCAGGATATATCAAAGATATCAAAGCATCACTAATGTACATATTTCATCATGCACGTCGCAAGAATGAAGTGATGAAGTGATTTTAATACTTCAAAAAGTTATAAAAGGTCAAAGTTTATGTGGATGCAGGTAGCAGAGAGACTGGCGAGACAGAGAGTATAATGCTTTATTTCCCCAGGTAGAATGTTTTAGAAATATGTTTTAGTTATGTAAATTTCTGTTTTTAAATGTCTTCTGAAACCTCGTATCTCCATATTTCCTGATTTGTATTTTTTTGCCATGAATCATCATTATTGGTCACCCTTTGTTTGTCATTTGGTTTTGCAAATATCTAACCAATTGAACGTTTTAAGAAGTGCTTGTCAACTTTGACAACACAGTATTTATAATTTACAAGGTACAATGTTTTTTCATTATCTGAGAAACAGTGAATTTGGACATCTGAGGTTTTGGAAGGTTAGCAGCAACATATTTTAATATAATTGAAATGAATTTTACAGCACACACGTAAAGCATTATTGTATCGCTTAATGCATATCACATTTTTTAGGATGTTAATGCATTGCACCCAATCACAGTTTTCTTCAATAACATGCAGTTGTAACGACTGTTTGGACACTGAAATGCAGAAAATGACTTTGCACTCTGGAAAGTTTGCATTTGTAATGCACAGATGAAAATGTATGCGGCTGACACCATGGGCAGGAAGTAGTATAGGCAGGATGTGTGAGCAAAGAAGAGAATTAAGCAGCATATTCATACAACGGTTAAATCAGCAGGCAATAACATGTGTTTATGGACATTTGTAATGCACATACATGTACATGTGCATGTGTTGTTCAGCATTCAAAATGTTTCCCTGCCACACACACACGGGTCCTGTCAACTGTTTGCCTGATAAATACTCTTAAAGAAACCTTACGTATTTGTTTGAGAAACATGTGGAATGTGTCTGAAATTCATTACATTTTATTCTCTCTCTCTCCCTTTCTCTCTCTCAGCTATAAAAGAGAAGTATAATGATTGGGCAGAGTTTCTTGTCAAGGAGCTCACAGGTTCACGGACAGCACCGGCCAACCTGCTTGAAGGGGTGAGAATGAGATTCTAGTTTGTTTAGTAAGTCTGTTGCTGCCTTCAAGCTAATGATTGCGTTTAAAGTATGTGATGAGCGCACACCATAATGTTATCATTACAAGTGGGATTTTGTTTATATTCTGGCTAGTTTATTTCAGTATTATCAAAATCATTTTTATTGAACATGGATTGATTCCATTTAACGTAGGGCTGTGTATGGAAGCCAAATCCTGCCAAAATTTTAAATAAATAAATCCAAAAATAAATCCATGAAGAAATGTAAAAAAGCAAATATAATTAAATAAATACAGAAATAAAAAAAAAATGAAATATTGATATTTAAACGTATATTATTTATTTATTTAAACATTTATTTGTTTTTTTGTACATCAGATACTACAGTGTTCCCTTATGAAATTAAACTTTCAATTAAAACAAATAAAATGGCCACTATAGTTAAGCCATTGTGACCACAATTTAACCATGGTGTTGCTACAGTATAACCAGAGTTAACCATGGTGTTGCTACAGTATAACCAGAGTTAACCATGGTTTCTTTCTACACTTACAATATGATAAAATCATGGTTGATTTCCTTAAGGGCTTTTAAATCCTACTATAGTACTATAGTGCACTACAGTATATATTACTGTAATATATAATATGCTGCAGTTTACTATAGTAAATGCTGTAATATACTATATTATGGTTTCATGTGGTCACACTCATCTCTTGCATGTCATTTTGTCAAAGCAAAATATGTTACTATGGCCTTAAAGTTTGTCTGTGGCCTACAGCAGCACTCTGTGCTCGACTGCCATGTCTGAAGCAAGACACGCCCCCTCATTACCATATGGACACAGAAATGTAGAAATAAATACATTTAGAAATGAATAAATGTGAAAATAAATAAGTGAAAATTTAAAAATGTGGAAATACATATATATTAACATAAATGCATAAAAGAAATACAAAAATGTACAAATAAATCAATGTTTAAATACATAAATAAATAATATACGTTTAAATGTAAATTTTTTCATTCATTCATTTTTATTTGTATTTATTTATATATTTGAGCTTTTTTACATTTCTTCACGGATTTATTTTTGTATTTATTTATTTTTAATTTTGGCAGGATTGGGCACCATACTGTGCACGATTAACCGAAATATATATCACGTGATTTATGCACAGTTTGTGAGTGAAGTAAATATGCTGGGTAAAATAAAAGCATTAAAATGACATGTTAAAATAGAAGTTTATGAAAAACATATGAGCATATAAGCTTGATGTCACAAACACGCCAGTATTTCTGGGTCAGCATCTGCTTAACAAACATAAAGTACCATGGTTTTATTGTAGTAAATAAAAAAAACAGTAAGAACGAGATTTGTTTGATTTCACTACCCATAGCCTCATTTATGTGCTATTATATGAAGCACTATTATATGAAGCATTTAGTGAAAAAGACAATAATGATCATTTGAACAAACTACAGTACTAGCGACATAAATTGTAATGTAATTTTGTAGGAATTGCAATCAGGCGCTAAAAAGAATACCCATTAGAAGTTCTTTTAGGTAAGTTCTTTTAGGTATCACGCAGGGTCCTAAAGGGGACCGATTTCGAGAGGGGACTCGATTTTTCATGACAACGGAAGTCATGCCACACTGCGGCCATGTTTGCATTGTCCCCGGGCAGCTATTTACGTCATAGCAAGACAACAGTCCTGTCTACTTGGATGGGGAAAGACTAATATTTCTAGTCGCCAGCTAAAATCCCAATTAAACAACACATTTCCGACCATCAATTAAACCTGACATAGACTGTACCAAAACTTTTGTTTCCTAACCTTGATTTGCATTAAATAAACCACTTTGAGGTTAAATCAGCTACTGCGCTTGCGTACAGGCTGGCAAATTCTGTGTAGAGCCCTTTCCCAGAAAATCGTCATACTTTATCGATTCAGGATTGGCTATTGTTATGGGAAGGCGGGACTTCCTTCGCTAGAGCGGCCATTCAGAGTAACGGCAGTGGCGCATCTTGTGAATATATTTAAGTATACCAATAAAGCCAGAGAAAAGACTCTTTTACCTGATGCAACAAGCTTGTGATACAAAACTGTGTTTGCCATAATTTTTTGTTAAACGATGCTCAAGAAATGGAAAGGAGAAACTGCAACACACCAAAATTTCTTCGAACCCAAATTTCCTGAACTTGGACACAGTTTTAATTATAACTTTTCATGTGTTACAGTAAGTAAGGCTAAACTAATTGATTTAATGAATTAAGATGAATTCTCTTTTGCTGTCATTTTCAGCCATTAAGAGGTAAAAACACAGTGGATTTGATCACGGTGGGTAGCATTTTGGAGTTGCGTGACGCCTTAGAACCCAGCGTGTACTGGGCCGCTCAGGTCCAGCGTAACGTGGGCGGACGCTTGTGCCTCAGTTATGTCGGACTGAATGACTCCGTCTACTACATCTGGATGTTCTACCTTAACACCAGACTCCGTCCTCTGGGCTGGGCCAAAGAGAATAATCTGTCAATGGAGCCACCCACAGGTGAGTTTATTGGATATATATCAATTATTTCATGGTTGAAACGAGGTTTTTGAAAGAAAAAAATTAAACTTGACATCTACTGGAACAGTTCAAAAACGTACAGCAGTTCTTTTAAAGACCTCCATTCATTCTTTCCCTCAGCTGCCTTTCCGACAATAGTCCTCTTAAAGGGATAGTTCACTCAAAAATAATAAATCTGTCATCATCTTGAAAAAAAAACTCCATGCAGCCTCCAACTTCCACATCTTAACTGTCATCGGTCTGAAGTTACATTTCCCTAAAGGAAACTGAAAAAACATACAAACATGTTCTTGTCAATTGACCATTCAAAACAGGACACACATGTATAATATGAAACATTAACTGAACCAGAAATGTGGGGCTAAAGAAAAGTTACCAATTTACTCGAATTATGTCATATCAGCAGGTTTTTTATATATTTATCATACAGTACACGTCCTGACATTTCTTCTATCAAAGACATCCCGACAAAGCTGAAGCTTATGCACTGGCAAAACATTTTGTCTTTTGGTTTGCATTTTGCTGTGGTATATATCATTTCAGCTTACACGGAATTCTGAGAAAATAGCATCGGTATGTGTGTGTGTACCAATGTGGAGTTCTGTAGTACTTTAGACAACAGATTTTAATCTAAGTCTGATATTTGATATACAAAATCTGTTGGTTTTTCGGTAGAATTTTGTCTGTAAATTCGTAAAAAAAACACTGTACAATACAATCAATACACCTGTATATATGCAGCAAATGAATGTAAAGACTGGAACAGTAACATGTCACGTCTTACTATAGATGGATGAATGTGTACATGTTTGAATAAATAGATGGGTGGATGAATAAATAGGTGGATATATCGGCTGATGAATGTGTCTTTCTTTATCTTTCAGATCTATGTGGATTAAGAAGCAGAGCAGAATGGACTGAAGCTTTAGAAGCCGCCACAGCTGAAGCCATGAAGAGTCCACTTCCACTTGAAGTCTTCAAGGTGTGTGTGTTTCAACAGTCCTTCAGGACATCCTAACACAATTACAACCTTAAAGGAATAGTTCACCCCAAAATGAAAATTCTCTAAGACCGCCCAAATGTATACTCAAGTAAGGTGGGCTTACCTGTCAGTACAATTGCTTTGGAACCTGATGTTCCAAATATGGTAAGAGGTGTTACATTTCCATCACAAGCTTGCAGTATTCGACCAATCCCTACGCACTGGTTAACTGGCCAATAATAGCACACCTCGCTTTTCAGAGCGATGAGCTTTGTAAAAAATCAGCGCGTTTCAGAGAGGCGGGGCAAAGAGGAGGTACAAACATGCACGGTATGTGGAAAATACAGCGTTTTTTAACCTTAAATCGTTTATACACATTGCATTATATCTAAAACAAACGTACTGTATATATTACATAATATTCATTTTAGCCATGTCATATGACCCCTTTAATAAGACTTGAAGCTATGACGTGCCACCAAATTAGAATTTAGCGCCCTTATCTACTTGTTTAGATTTGAATATCGCTACCTAAGCTCAAAATATGAATTGTTTTCTACCACAAACGTATCGTTTTGCTTCAGAAGACATTTATTAACCCATTGGAGTAATTTGGAGCTTCACCATTTTGAGTACCATAAGATGATAACATGATGTTTTTTTAATAAATATATATATTCTGCCGTCAAAGATTGTAGAACAATTAAGTGAAATGTTTCTCATTGAGTGCATTTACATGCACAGTCTCACTCCGATTATGCTTAATAAGCTGCAAATGTGTAAGGTAATGTAAACGCGTAAAACGGTTTTCTTTTATCGGGGGAAAGCTCATAAACGGCGTAAGCAAAACCCGCTCAGCAGAGGTAGTTTTTTGCCCATTACTCCGATTTCTCGTTGCATGTAAACGCCTTTACCGGTTTTATATCAGTTTTGTTTATGTGCGCATGTCTAACAGCGTAATAGTAAAAGTCCCAAACGGAAGTGCAGCTGATGTAGAAATGTCAAAATGAAAAACCAGTGTTGCACATGCAGGTACTGCGGACATGAGAAGAGATATAAAAATACAGCTTCTAAACGATTTCCTGCAACATTTTTAATTACTAGACGGACATATCGATGGTGAAGTCACTGCACACGAGAAACCTGACAAATCTCAAATTTCCATGTAAACACGTTTTTCTGCGTAGCCGGTTTTCTGATATGCATGTAAACATGTGAAAACAGTTTTCTTTTATAAGCTGATTTTTAATAGATATCCGTTTATTTTGTGCATGTAAACGCACTCAATATCTTGAAAATGTTTTGATATAAGGGTGTTTTTTTAAATGTCTTAATAAATCCGTAGACAAAAATCGTACAAATACATAATATATGTCTGTGTACTGTGCATATTTATTTTGTATATATAAACACATACACATACATATATATATTTTTTTAAATATATTTAAAATTTTATATAAATATATGCAAATATTTCCTAAATACATACATGTATGTGTATGTGTTTATAAATACAAAATAAATATGCACAGTGCACAAACATACAGTATTATGTAAACACAAACTTTTCTTCTGGAATTAATCGTTGACCAGCACTGCTTTTTTCATCAAAAATAAGATTTTATTTCATAAAAATTAAATGAATGACTGACTGAGCCAATAAGAGCACCGAATAGATGCGAACTACTTCAGTGTTGTTTAAAAAGCATCTCAGAATAAATCTCAAGAATATTTCTGGTAATTCTGAGATACTAAAATATAACAAATTCTCATAGTTACGCTTGTGTTATTCCACAGATTTGATGAGTTTTGATGAGTAAAAAATATGAATAAGTAAGAAAGTGTTTCTAAAACCTTTGACCAATAGTGTTTAATTGTTTGTGTTCAGATTGAAAAATAAGAGATGAGAGAATATTCATTTTTGGCTCAACCATTCCTTTAATACAAATCAATATGTAAATGGTAATGTCAAAACACAGGATATGTTGTATACAGTAAGATTACTGTATATCACTATAAAAACAAGAAAATGTTAAGAAAGTCAACAGAAAGTCCTTGTGATAGTAGTAATACCACTGTGTGTGTTTTGGGAAAGTTGGAGAAGTGGGGCAGATAACACTCATGACTGATATCTGTGTGTTTCAGGATCATGTTGATTTACACACACACTCCTTCAAGACAGGAATGAAGCTTGAAATGGTGTCAACAACAGAACCTTTTCACATCTGCCCAGTCTCTGTAACTAAAGTAAGCTTTGAGACACCCACACACACTAAATGAGGGGTTATTATGTTAGGAGTTATAATTACAAGCCATCTACCCTGACATCAAGCTTTCTGTCTGTCTCACACTATTTCTCTCTGTCCTGCAGGTTTATAATGAATACTACTTTGAGATCACATCGGATGACCTCACTGCTGAAGCCACACCCCCTTCTGTGGTATGCCATGCCGTTTCACCAGGCATCCTGCCAGTTCAGTGGTGTATGAAGAACGGCGTTGTTCTGGAGAGGCCGCGTGGTGGGTTTTCACTTTGATTCTGATGCGGTGTTAATGGCATCTTAAAACTATTAAATTCATGTTCATTTCAATGCTCTACACTATTTTTTGTTTAATGTGGTATGACAAACAAATACATTTGCAAGAGCATTTTGTGCTGATGTAGCTCAACTGGTAGAGCAAAGCATGGCAATGCAAATACCAAACATACATATGCCTTGAATGCACCGCAAGTTGCTTTGAATAAAAGTGTCTGCCAAATGCACATGCATCAACGTAAATGAATAGACTGTACTTCTTTATAGCCTTTATACATTATTGTCTGAAGGTCTTGCAAAGACCCCCACCAGCTATGTTGTTTACAGTGTTATTTTAATGACCATCTTTATTTATTATTCAAACAGAAAATACAGAAAACATGTACACAAATTTAAAAAAATCCAAACAAAAGGGCTTCTTCAGGCAATAGTCAGTATAGTGTGACCTCCCTTGGCATTAAGCACATCTTACACTTTTGGGGGAGACTGTCCTGAAGGTATTAGAATTAAAATGACCATGTAGGTTTAGGAGAGCCAGGTTATTTTTTCTTGCTTTTTATAAAGCGAGTGAGAAATAATTACATACAGTATGCTTGTTTTTTATTTCTTCACCTTGTCATTCTTAAGACTTTCAGGTTTTGAGTCACAGGACTTTGACTGGGCCGACTACCTCAAACACACAGGCACTGAAGCGGCACCAGATGTTTGTTTCCCAAATGTAAGACCATTTCTGATGCAATGCCCCATGTTCCAATAATCGAAATCTAAGGAGGCTTTTGGGATTTCCCCTTATTTTGATATAGTCCAACAACAGCATGTATTGCCATTTAGACCACAGTTTAAGGTATTAAGTCATCCAACAGCAATGTGAAAGACTGACAGCATGAAAATACACTTGAAAACTGTGATAATAATCGAGGTTATCACAAAAATATTTTTTACTTTTTTCAAATACATGTACAAATATTACTGTTATATTGCTTCAATATGAATATGAACTTGTTTTCTTTGCAGTATTTGAGGTCTGAAAAAATACACAGCATCTTTTCTGTTATTTTGACCAGTTTCTCCAGTTTTAATTTCATCAAATAAATGCAAACAAACAATATTTTTATTTGAAATTTGGGAGAAATATTGTTAGTAGTTTACAGAATGAAACTTTAAAAAAATTAAAAATTTATTTTAAAAATTTATTTTAAAAATTTTAAAAAACTTTAAAAAATTTACCTAAACACATACCTGTAAATAGTACATTTTAAAATCAGAAAAACGAATTCTAAATTGGTCTCCTAATTTTTTTCACGGATATACAGTATATGGGTCAAAGACGAAAAAGGGTTTAAGCATAAAAACAACTAAGTGTAATATTGCTTTAAATTGTTGTTGTTCAAAAAAAGAAGAAAAGGAAACGTTTTCTGGTTAATTTAATTGCATTTTTGTTTTTCTGAGCAAAAAATAAATATCATACATTTTTCCCTGATTTACAGCAGATGCTCACTAAAATGTCATTCAGTGTAACGATCTTGTCAGGCATATTTACAACAAAAATCAATTTATGACATATTAAAAGACTAATTACTTTCACCCCAAATGCTAAGTTGTATGTTTACATTTTTTAAATTTGCAACTATCCTAGGATTTGCCCATTTGTCAATAATAATTTTTTACTCATTTAAAGCACAATAAAATGAAATATGCACACAATATATATTTTAATATGTAAAAGTCAGAATAAGCATAAGCAGAATTTTTACATAAATATTGTGTTACACTGAATGACAATGTAAGATTATTTCAAGAGACATTTAACTATGGACATAAAATCACTTTTTGTAAATTTCTTTTGATGGGGACATCAAAACGTCTTTGACCCATATATATATATATAATCAGCTGTACTTTAAATTTCACTATTAATATTAAATATTACATTAGATACTGTGGGCTTGTTTGTTTGTCGTAATGCCTTTGTCATTTTCTTTCAACTTTTTGAGTCTTTTTCTGTGCATCTTATTTATTTGCATAGACTGTGCCGTTTCGTGTATTTATGCTTTTTGACTGACCTCTTTTTTGTTTTTGTGTGTGTGATCAGGCGTTTCACAGCAAGGGCTTTTGTAAGGAAATGTGGCTTGAAGCTGTGAATCCACTTCAGCGTTCCGAAATCTGCGTCGCTTGTATCACTCAGGTCAAAGGTCGACTTCTCTGGCTAAGACTGGAAGGTAGGAATGAATAGAGCATGTACTGTATGTTTCTCCTTGTCTTGTTTACGATGAGATGAACTTTACAGCTCATGAGTATCTTCTCCGCCTGGTCTCTTGTCTGTCTACAGGTCTGACCAAGCCAATACCAGACTGTATAGTGGATGTTGACAGTATGGACATCTTTCCTGTGGGATGGTGTGAAGCTAACAGTTACCCGCTAATACCTTTATTAAAGCCAGTCTGTGAGTGTAACAGATTCATTTCTGTCACTATTTACATCATGTGCTTTTACGTGTGTTTTATTTTTTTAACTTTTGTAATTCATGGGTTTGTATTGTGTGTTGCAGGTCGACCTCAAAAGAAGATCGCTGTCGTTCAACCTGAGAAACAGTGAGTAAACTGGGAACGTTTCACCCAATATTTCTGTTGTTATGTCATGTGAAGCAGTAACATCATTCTCTCACATGGGTCACTGCTAATTTCATCATTCATATACATGACAAATAGCGTCGGTCATTGGATCGGCTTATTTCCTAAATGATCCAATCTAAATTGTATTTCTCTTGTCTGCTTTGCTGTCTGCAACATTTTTGCACTTTTTAGGGAAGTGAATATAGGGAATGTAATATTAAATAGACTATAATGTCATGCATATAATTTTGTTTTAACAAGCGCTCAAAAACCGTCCATTTGTTTCTATATATTTGTCTTACAAAGCAATGTTTGTCGATTTATCAGTCTATTAGTTTATTTATAAGACAAATGATATTATACATATGATGTTTTTGTAGGTTGAATAGGTTGACCCCCTCACAGCCTCCTGATGCCCCTCCTAACATGTGCTCGTCCATGGACACAGGTTTTAAACATTAACTGTTTCTGTATTAATCTAATATTTTAATCTGAGCTTGTTTTTTAGTAGTGATGTTAAAAATGGTACAAATTTTAGGTGAACAATGTCTTTACAAATGGAATAGTGTTAATCTCTTATATGTGGCTGTTCTCTGCAGGTTTGGTAAATGGCAAGTACTGCTGTTCTCAGCTGTTTGTGAATCATCGCTGTTTTTCTGGCCCGTATCTTAACAAGGGTCGAATTGCTGAGTTACCACAAGCCGTGGGTCCTGGAAAGTGCGCTGTAGTTCTCAAAGAGGTACAGTCTACTCATATACACCTGTGCGTCTGTGTCTGGATCAAGATGTTTTTGCTGGGCCAAATTAATAATATATAGACCACTTCGGAAAACGTCAACAACGCTGGTCCAGAAGAACTTCCCGTTTCATTTATTTAACACTACACAAACGTTTGAACAGAGTATAACCACAATTTATACTTTAATATGTAAAATTTAAGAAATAAAAATAAATAGAAACCAGAAGTGTTCTGGACCAGTGTTTACATCTTGTGAAGTGGTCTATAGTTTAGAGCAGTGGTTCTCAAACTGGGGGCCGTGGCCCCCTGGGGGGCCCCAAGATGGATCCAGGGGGCCACAGATTTTGTGGCATTTTATGCAATATAGAAATTTATCATAGATTTTATGCAATCAAACAAAAAAAATGACACCACCAACCAAAATGATTTGAGGTTCCAGCATTGTATAACTGAATGTTTTTGGTTTAATTAAAATTATAAGTTTAAGATTATACGTCTTTATATGGGGGGCCGCAAAGCGATGCACTTAACACAAAGGGGGCCTTACAACGAAAAAGTTTGAGAACCACTGGTTTAGACGACTTAAGTGTGCCCCCTTGTGACAAGGGCAGTGTTTTATATATTTGCTGTAGCTGTATCTAAAAATACAGCCGTCGAAAACATTAAGACCATTTCAATTTGTTTTGTGTTTTTCTGAATTTACCATTTATAAGTATGTGTTTAGGTAAAATGATCATTTTTATTTCATTCTGTGAACCACTAACAAAACTTCTCCCAAATTTCAAATAAAAGTATTGTTTCTTTTTGTATTTATTTGCAGAAAACGAAACTGGAGAAACAGGTCAAAATAACAATGCGCTGTATTTTTTCAGACCTTAATACTGCAAAGAAAACAAGTTCATATTCCCTTTCAAGCAACACAACAGTAATATTTGTACATGTATTTAGGAAAAGTTCAAAATTATTTTTTATGTGATAACTTAACAGTTTTCATGCATCTTGTCATGCTGTCAGTCTTTCACATTTGCTGTTGGATGACTTTATGTCACTCCTGAGGTTTGTGTTGAAATTCAACAGACGCTGGACTGAAATGACCCTAATAGAAATACTGGTGAAATGAAAATTTGGAATGGTCTCTTAATTTTCTTCTGCGCCTGTATGCGTGTGTGAGTCTTTTATATACAGTATGCACAATCATAGTGTTTTATATTGATAGTGATGATATCTTCTTGCAGATTCTCACGATGTTAATAAACTCGGCGTATAAGCCTGGCCGTGTGCTCAGAGAACTGCAGGTGGTTGAAGATCCACAATGGAACTGTCAAGAGGAAACTCTAAAAGCAAAGTATGAACGCGCACACACACCTACAATTTCAAATAGTCTTCGCTTTGTTTATATTATGCTCTGTTATTTGTGTGAATAATGAGTATCTAGTTTGTAAATTTAGTTTGCATTCTGTTTGATCTGATTCACATTTATTTGTCAGTCACTTACACTGTAAATTTAAAAGGACTTAAACAGAGTAAAATTGCAGACAATACTTTATATTCATTAGTATAATATTGGGAACAAATACTGTTATTTATATTGTTAACAGTATTGTTTTAAAACAAGGTTGGAATGATAAACAACACAAAATTGGACTAAATCTCTTAACACCTAAATCTGTAGATGTCGCAGAACATTTTGAATGTAAATGATCAGATAATTCGTATTTGTTATGATAAATAATTCACAGAGAACAACATAGACTGCTCATCTCTGAATGCCAGATCTTACGTCAGTAAGGAAATAATTGTGTTTGATGGCAATGTTTGTATTATTACCTCTGCAACATCGAAGTACAAGATATTCTATCCCCTGCCGATAGTGACAAACACATACATGTATCCAATACATCCAGCCTTTACTACACTGCTGTAGTGTTTTGACTGGCTTGTACCAAACGCTGAATCATTCTAGACTGTGAAATCACATTACCCAACACTTCACAGACTACCTGACTCTTACACAATTGATCACAAAAGATAATCTTGCTCATTTTTTATCTATACTCCTTAGCAATATCATGTTTTCTTATCTCCTTAGCAATAGGATAAATAGACTCAAAATGCAAACTTTTCTTGTATTGGACATTATTACATAAATAAAACAATTACTTGCTTTGTGGTCTCTAGATATAAAGGGAAGAGTTATCGGTCCACCATGAGGATCGTTCGCACAATGGAGCAGGTGGCAGAGTTTTGCCGTCGAGTATGTGAGAGACTGCAGTGCTGTCCGAACCTCTTCGGCCCAACGCTAGTTTCCGACAAGTGCCCTGAAAACTGTTCAAGTCAAACGAAAACCAAATACAGTGAGTCTTTTATTGTGATCCGAAGAAACGATCGTTCTAACTTGGAATTGTGTTATTTTCTTCTACCTGTGTGTTCCCACCAGACGCGAATGAAGCGTTAAGCGTAAGTGATTTACATGTTAAGTCAATGCAAAGACGCAATAGACCTCCTTGCGGTGAGAATGAAGCGATTCGCGAGAATTGAGCGTTTCGGGCGTTTGACGCGTGATTCGCGCGAGTTGAAAAATCTGAACTTTGGCTAAAATTCGCGCCGCGTTAACCAATCAGGAGCTTGCTCTAGTAGTGACGTGCAGCATCTGTGCACGAAGGCAGCCCAGAGAAACAGATAAGCAGCGCAACTGAAGTCTATTTGAATTATAAACAGAGAGCATCTTTGCAATAATTAATCACATATTTAAAAACTACAATACTAATTTCTCGCTAGAAATGCAATCAGAAGTTGTTGAAAGTGAAAATGAAACTTACATTTATACAAAACTATGCTCCAACGGGCGTTTCGGCCGCCATTTTATTTTTTCGAGCTTGCGTCTGTTGTGAATTTCACGCGCGAATGAAGCAGTAAACTCAAAATGTTCAAGCGTCCAACTACGCGCGAATAGCACGATTCATTCGCGCAAGTCGTGTTTGGTGGGAACGCTCAGTACAACACACACATACAAATGCAGACACACAAACGTGACTTAGAGCCCTTGTTAGCGGTCAACATTCTGGTTATTATGTTTTGTCTAATGTAGCTTATTACAAGAAGAGGAAAGTCGGCCGCCCAAGTTTGGGTGAGATTGCACAGGATGGTGACATGACCAAACCAGCACGCCGACGAAAGAAACGGAAAGCCATCTTTGTCCAGAAGAAACGCCGCACTTCTATTGTAGGATACCAGACCGCAGAGTCACCTCAGGTCTGCCAAACCGCACAAACCCAGACCAAAACACATAAACAAACTTAAAACTGGACAATAAGAACAAGTTTAATGTACCGTGCTCGAATTTTGACTTGTTAGATTTCTCTTTGTGGACAACACTGTGCGGTATTAGTGTGCAGTAAATTGAATGTATTCAATGTAAATGTATACGATTTTTTAAGCCATTAGAATTTTTTTAATTTAATCTTAATTTAATGGTAATAATGTTCATTTGTATCGGAAAGCATGACTAATGTTTGAACCAAAATGATTGAGAAACCAAGTAAAGAAACCAAGCAACCAATAAAATATTGCTTTTTAGGATAGCGATTATTACTATGACGACGAGGACTTTGAAGAGTCGGGTAGTGAGGAAAGTTCCAATTCACCCCATGAGGAGACCCCTGCCCACACGTTCAAAGAGGCCCCAAGAAGAGGAAGACCCCCACGACGTGTTGCTCTTCAGCGCCGGGCGACCCATCCAGGGCCAGAACCCTCAGATAAGACTGCTTCTCGGAGAACCACGCGCTCTGTTTCCTACATCCAGAACCAGACGACCAAACACGCACATACAAAGGTAAAACGCACATACGCTCAGATTATAAAATTTATAACAATAGCTTCATGCAAATTTCAGCATTTGTGCCAGGTATGCCATCAGTGATGCCAAATATCTACATAATGGTAGATTTTTCACTATACTTGAATCCCTCTCCCCATCTTTCATTTACAGTACAATATATGCCTAATGTTTACAATATAAGCAATATGCCCTTAACATTACATTAGAAAGAATTTGTTTGTTTGTCTTAAGTATTTTGATGTAAGTGTAGGTATTAATATTGTTTGTGTGCATTTGTAGACAGAGTGTGTGAAAGACGATGATGATCGTCTGGTATTGGAGAGAAACCCTTTGGAATGGAGTGTATCTGATGTGGTTGATTTTATCGCATCTACCGACTGCGCCTCCCTTGCCAAGATATTCCAAGAGCAGGTACACATACACATCATTTGCGAACATATGCGCACTTTTAGTAAGATTTTATGGCCTCTGTCAATTTATAAAGTGATAAATACCAAAATTACACTTTTTTTATGAATGTGTTTTGAAACACTACTTTATAGATATCCTTAAGGCTAGCATAGGCCTATTTATACTAAAAGACAAAAAACGAATTGTGATTACATGGGGGCTTTACACTTTTTCAACCCATACGTTCCATCCAGTTTGCTTTATTTTGTGCAGAATGCTCGGTGTTTATGATCCAGTAAATTCCTAATGGAGAAATGACAAATAAATGGCCTGTGAACACTGCAAAATGTAGAAAATGGCTTGAAACGTAACTATTTAGTTTATGTTACATTTTACATGACAAAGTCAATAAACACAATTTACGCAATACGTTGCAAAAATGTTAAAACAAACACATTAAATGTATTGTCGTCATGTGGTTAGCAGGTTCTCTTTGACTGTAACACATTTGACTGAAACACATTTGACTGATCAACCCTGTTGAAAAAAACAGCATATGCTGGGTTAGATATGTTTTGATGCTGGTATGACCAGCTTAAACCAGCAAACCACCATCAAAACATACCAAACCAGGATATGTTGCTTTTTTCAACAGGGAATGCTTCTCCCACCCCAAGCAAACAACAAGAAGCAAAACCGGCAAATTATCAAACATTTATGCTAACAGCATACATTTTTTATCTCCTCAAGGATATTGATGGACAAGCTTTGCTGCTGTTGACCCTTCCTACAGTTCAAGAATGTATGGATCTTAAGCTCGGACCAGCCATAAAACTCTGCCATCAGATCGAACGAGTCAAAGTGGCCTTCTACTCCCAGTACGCTAACTAAGCTAACCCTGCTAACTCTGCTAGCCTGCCCGATATCCTTTGCCTCAACGAACGCAAAGAAACAGAAACCTATGTATTGTTCTCAGGGGTTTGAAATCTTAATCCATACATCAGGAAACCTCAGGTTGGCTACAAGTGCATTTTGCAGGAATTGTTAACTGCCTTTGATATACCATTTAAAACTGGAAAGTGTCGTATTTATAGAGGTTTCAAGAGAAAAATCTTCTAGAACAAAGACAATATCCCGCTACGATAGGAATGGGATATGTTTGAATAAAAGACATTTCAAATGTGAAACACCTCCAACTTTTCCATTCACAAAAGATCTGCAGTTTTTCCCCCATCAGGACCAAATTATATTTCATGACAAATAATATGTGAAGTATTGACCTAAGAAGTAAGCTAATATATTTGCAATATTTATTTTGCTCCTATAAACTATTTTTATAACATTTAATTGTAACACCTGAAAAATCTACTTTGGAGAGATCAATTTAGGCATCGAATTTAATAGGTTAAATTGTAGAATTTCATTATTATCGGGACTGAAAAATTTGATGTAGGCATGTTCTGTGAGTGACTGTATGTTGTGTGTATGCTGCGTTTGTATATGTGCACGTGTTTGTGTGCATGCATCTGTACACACACATACAGTATATAACTCATTGTATTAGATAATAGCTCTACACATAAATCTGATATAAGTACTGTATATGCCTGATCATTTTTCTAATCTGAACACTTGATTTGTTTCTTTTGGAAATACAAGGGCAAGTGGATAATTTGAAGAGTGGCCTTTTGTAATGGGCTAATCTATATTTTATGTAAATATAATCTATGCAAAATTGATTGTTTTATATGCATATTTTGTTGTTAATGACTTTCATAGTGATATATTTTTTACTTCTCTCCTTTTTAGACACTTCATTTAATCACTTAACTAGTAGATTGTATTAAAATTGTACAACTGCAAGTAAACACTGTCTACAGTACAATTATTGCAATGTCTCAATCTTTTTCATTGCTTCAAATCCATCAATAATTATAAGTGATTCCAAGTGATCCTGCCTGTGAAAACCTAGCTAAAGTCTTATTTTGTGATTTATTGCTTTCTACATGAAATCATCCTGCATAATGTAGTCTGTGAAAATCTTAATATGACACGAATACGTGTTTTTCTGTGTCTTTGGTGTATAAGTTGTCCATGCATGTATTAGACACATAAAATTGCAAAAGATGCATTCTATCTAAAAGCGAATGCTCACCCAGACCTGCCTGAAACACCTCGTGTAACCACACCCCCACAAATCTACGTCAGTTCGTGGTATGGTTTGACAAAGACCACCCAAATGTATACGCAAGTAAGGTGGGCGTAACTGTCAGTACAATTGCTTTGGAACCTGATGTTCCAAATATGGTAAGAGGCGTTACATTTCCGTCACACGCTTGCAGTTTTCGACCAATCACTACGCACTGGTTAAATGGCCAATCATAGCACACCTCGCTTTTCAGAGCGGTGAGCTTTGTATAAAATCTGTCCGTTTCAGAGACGCGGAGCAAAGATGAGATACAAACATGCACGGTATGTGGAAAATACAGCGTTTTTTAACCTTAAATCGTGTATACACATTGCATTACATCTAAAACAAATGATTGTATTCGTTTCAGCCGTGTCATATCACCTCTTTAATATCTTTAATATTGGCCCAGTAAAGCCATGTCAAAGATTAACATTAGTGCAATTTATGACTGAAATCAAACTTTGATGCTCCTAAACTCATCATTATATCATGAGCCTTTAGTCAGGATTTCACAAACAAGGGGCCAGATCTACTAACAGCTTGCGGTAGCGCGAACGCCTCTTTTGATGTAAGAAAAATGACTGTCGTTATTTACCAAAGACACGCGGTGAAAATTAGAGTTGATGTTTTAGCGCCTGATATTATCATATGTTCATTTGTAGGAGTTTCCTCTTCAGTCATGAATCATGCAACGCAGTTTGCACTCGTCATTGTACTGGTATTTGCGACTTTATTTAACGCCCAAAAAAGTATGTATTAAAGCATGCTCTAATTTGCACTGCTCTCAGTAGATTGCGTTGGTCATTATGGGAATGAGATATTGCTCCTGTGTTTTTTCATATGTGCCTTGTTAGTAAATCACCCAGAGAAATATTCACTACCATTGGCACTTTTTTGGAAATGTGCTCTTGCACTATTTTGCCCTGTTAAATCTGGCCCAAGGTCACATATTGTCACAATTACATATTAGTTTATTATTTTATCCAATAAAACTCATCTTTGATCATCAAAATGACACATTTGAAATATCCTGTGAAAATAATCTTGATTGTAACTTTAGACCTTTGTTTTATTTAGTATACAGAATGTGAAGCTATGTCACGCCGTGTTGAATGTTGCGCCATCATGGGAGGATGGCTGCTAGTGCATTCAATGCAGTGTTTTGTTTTTCTAGTTTGATTAGGAAATATAACTATTGTAGGTCGGTCTTGCGGTGTTAAAAACTGCAATAGCATTATGCAGAGTTGTTCAGGAAAATCCCCTGGTTCTTTCACTTTTGATTTCTCCATATATAAAACAAAACAAGTAATGGTACATATCAAAACAATAACAGCAGTGGAGTATGATCCTCCCAAGATGGCGGTGCCACTGCAATATACAACATAGGGTGTGACGTCAGCTTCACATTCTCTGTAAGCGGAACTATGAATATGCAAATGAGTCCCCGCCTCCACTCAATCACACCAGCTCTACCCAATCTACTCGCTCAACTGTGTGACATGATTGGTTACAACATATTGTGACAAATTGGAGTTTTGGGTTCCTTGCCACCGTTTGCATACTGTTTTGCACTGTTTGCCTGACTGGGGGGCTGCTGACATTAGCTTTAGAATTTAAAGTTTTTGTATTTATTAATATAACTTTAAAATGTAACATTCTGCTTAATTTATTTATTATTACATATTAGGAATATTTGACCTGTGTTTCTCCGAGATTACCTACGGTATGGGGACAAAATGTCCCCACAAAGATAGCAATATCCAAAATCCTTGTCCTTGTGGGGACATTTTTTTATCCCCATGAGGAAACAAGCTTATAAATCATACAGAATTAACTTTTTTGAAAATCTAAAAGAGCAGACAGTTGTGTGTGACTTTTAGGGTTGGGGGTGGGTTAGGGGTAGGGAATATGATATACAGTTTGTACAGTATAAAAACCATTGTGTCTATGGAATGTCCCCATAAAACATGGAAACTCAACATGTGTGTGTGTGTGTGTGTGTGTGTGATATGATATTCTGTCTCCGTTCACAACTTCAAAAAACCAGGATGCTCATGCATCACGCGTTAGTGTGTGTGTGTGTGTGTGTGTGTGTGTGCGCGCGTGCTGTGCGCGTGTTTTATGCATGTGGGTGTGTATGAACCTATGAGTGTGTCTGTATTCTGTGTGTTCACTTCTTCTGTTTTAACTTGTATAATTTTAATGTTTTGCTTATAGTCAATATGTTTCATGTAAAGCTGCTTTGTAACAATGAAAATGGTAAAAAGCGCTATATAAATAAAGTTGAAAAAGTTGAGTTGACAAATGAGTGGCGGTTTCAAATAGTTTTTGGAGACTTAACTGCCATTTTAAGGAGAAAATCATGCTATCATACTAAAAACACCAGATATATAAACAACGTTTGGTTTTCATAAAAACTCTGTTTAAGTGTGGAATTTACTTTTTTAAGAGAACTAAAGTTTTCCTAACACAGTGGTTCTCAAACTTTCTTTGTGTAGAGTGCATCGCTTTGTGGCCCCCCTAGACTTACCATCTTAAACTTAGAATTTTAATTAAACCAAAAACATATTCAGTTATACAATGCTGCAACTGAGATTCCTTTAGTTGGTGGTCTTATTTTTAATATGTTTGACAGCATAAAATCTATGAAAATGTGTATATTTCATAAAATGAAAGCAGAATAAACATTTCATGTTTTTTGTCCTGCACCTGAGCCCTTGTGGTTTGTGGATGTGCACACCTTTTTTGAACTTTTATATTTCATAAAATGCCATAAAATCTGTGCCCCCCTGGATCAATCTGGTTACCCCCAGTTTGAGAACCACTGTCCTAACAAATATTTCCAAGAACTAGCTGCCTAGCAACCACATAACATTAGAAACATTAGTATTACTAGAAAGATCCTATAGTAGTGCATCCTTTCACCCAAACAGCATAACAGACATTTGAGTAAAAACTAAAAGGATGAGACTATCTCTGATAGTTTTTTACTCGGGTGATTTACCAGAGAATTACAAACTCACGTGGGCTTACTGTCCTCGCTCCAATACAAACATGATTACCAGGAAACATTATACAACATTATTCTTTGGGATGTTTACTTCCTCCCACACACTCTCTGCCGATCAAGCCTGAAACATGACAATATTACGTAACAACTGAGGTTTTTCAAAGAAGGTTTTGGACCAAGATCTGAACAATGAAATTTCCACTCTCAAAACGAATCAGAATGAAACTCATTGTCCAAGGGGGCAATACTTGCAATGTACAATACAACCATGTTCAAACACCTACAAAAAGTACTACAAAAAGTTAGTGACTGACTAACACATTTTATTTATTTACTGTGTACTTCTTTACTCAGACGATGACATATTAGCAAAAAAAGTCTCCCTTAACCCTTAAGCAGGCAGCATGCATGCACCACAAGACACATACCCTTTAGCTTCTTGTAGGGTTTTTTTCCACCGCCGGGTCTGTTCTGAATATCTGGGTCGTATGACTTGCAGTGTTCTGTTATGATGTGGTCATACTAACATATATCTAACAGACGACACGGAATGTTGCCTTTGTGGTGAATTATAATCTACATTTCTTGAGTAAAAAAGACAACAAAAATGCTCAAATTGATTGCGAATCTTTTCTTGAGATGGTGAAGAAAAAAGTCTTATGTTGCTCATGATGTTATTTAACACATTTTGAAGGTGCGTAGCCCCTACACATTGCCAGATAGAAAAAGGGTTTAAGCGTTAGTTCACCCCAAACATTATTCGCTCATGTCATTCCAAACCTGTATGACTTACTTTCTACAGCAAAACACAAATTAAGATATTTTAAATAACGTTGGTACCCAAACAACCTTAGCCCCCATTGACTTTCATTGTGTGGACACAAAATGGACAGAATATTTATTTTGGGGTGAACTATCCTTTTAAAGGCTAAATACACTCCAAGACTTTTGCTCAGATTTTGCCCAGATTTTCAGTCTGGACTTGTTACAGAAAGTCTGTGCCAGTCTGCAGATTTGATCAGTTAGTGTGTTTCTATCTGAAACTTTCAAAAAGTCTGCAAGTGTATTATGATGTCTAGTTTAAATAAAATCTGTTCAGATTTTAAAAGTCTTGTAGTGTATGCCAGCCATAAGTGACACCATTGTTTTGCATTTTTCCACATATGAATCAAAAAATTTTTTCAAGTTGAATGGAACGCATCTTTCCACAGCAGGCATTATACAGTTTCTCTCAGGTCAATTGCTGTCATCGGGAAGCAAGTTTGAAAAGAATCTTGCTAAGCAAGTTGGTTAAACTGTTGACGTGTTAATTGTAGCTAAATACGTGTTTTCAGGACAGACGTTTGAAGGTAACTACACAAGACCTTTGAGTTGTGACGTTTGTTACCACATAGTAATGTAAAAACATAGAATTAATTATGACTTGAAGGCACATTTGCGATGGGTTAGCCAAGTATTCGTTTGCGTACTTATAAATATATTTTAGTCTTAAAGGACAGAGTCACAAATAAAAACTCACTGATCTTTTTATCTTTTTATAATTTGAATTCTGTGAATTTAAAAGGAAGAAAGTTTATAAACAGTATAAGCTATAAAAAACGACATTTACTTAAATGCACTTTTTGTTTGCAACCTTTATAGTCACATTACCATATTATTTTCCTTTTTTATGCTAATAAGAATGTTGGTGCTGTTTATTTTTCTTGAAAAAATTAAAAACAAAATGGCTGCGTTCGAAATCATACTGTGACAGTACGTACTGAATTTTAATAAGTATCCTATCGGCAGTTAAAACAGTACGTTCTATAAAGTATGAGTGGCAGTATGAAAACATTTCGCACATACTGCGTCCGCCATGTTTTATGGTCATGTGACCAATATGCTCTTTGACTATGACGTATTAACAACAACCTACATGTGAGCGTTGAGAAAAACATAATTTAGTCACGAGAAAGTTCACCTTTAAGTTTTACGCTATATTATTTGATTTACTTTTGAAATTAGACCATGGCTCAGCTCCCGTGGCGTCATGGGATAGATAAGTGTCCATCCGATCCACACTCACGAGTCTCGGCGGAAGTAGTAAACCACTAATAAAACTAATGTTTTTTTGCATGCTGAGGTTTCGGACATACTATTCATGACTCATACTCATTTTCGCCTACTATACAGTATGGAAGTAGACGATTTCAGACGCAGCGATAAACTTTATGTTCTTATTCTTAACTGTTTTTACAATGTTTTTGTGTTTGGGTATTTGGTTGGGCAAATACAACAGATGTCAGTTTATTTTTTTTAATTCTTTCATTTACTTATCCTCATGTCATTCGTTTTATTCCAAGTCTGTATGACTTTCTTCTGCAGAACACAGAAGATGTTTTTTAGAACGTTGATCGCCAAATAACACTGGGGCCCATTGACTTCCACTGGATAGACACCAAACCACCAAGATTTTTCTCAAAATATCTTATTTTCTACAGAAGAAAAAGTCATAAACAGGTTTTGAATGACATGAGGGTGAATAAATCATGACAGATTTTTTATTTTTGGGTGAACTATGACACTCAACCCAAAAATGAAAATTCTGCTATGAATTACTACTTATCCTCAAGTAGTTCCAAATCTGTATAAATGTCTTTGTTCTAGTTGAACACAAAGAAAGATATTTAGAAGAATGTTAGCAACTGAGATTTCTGGGATAGTCAAAATATGGCAGTCAAAGGTTCCCCAGTTTGTTTTCCTATATTCTTCAAAATATATTATTTTGTGTTCAACAGAACAAACAAAATATACAATAATTATTTCTACTATGGTAGTCAATGCTGGCACAGAAATCTCAGTTGCTAACATTCATCCAAATATCTTTCTTTGTATTAAACAAAACAAAGATTTATACAGGTTTGGAACAACTTGAGGGTGAGTAATTCATGACAGAATTATTCTTTTTAAGGTGTGGTTTGCCAAACATTTTTAGAATATTGTGCTGCAACCGTAAATCTAACAATAAAACATTGTGAAAGGTTGTATAAACATTTTGTGTTGGCTGTGTACTTGTTTCCGTCGTCATGACAACAGTTCTAAATTGGAAATGGTTTTATACATTCAACTAATCTATTGTGAATCATTATGGCTCATTACCAGAAATGTTTACACAGCATGTTAAACAAGTTGAGGACTCACCAGCCGAGCTATATTCTACATTTTCGCGGAAAAAAATTATAATTACTAATCACACTTTTGATTTTGCAGTGGTTATATAAATATTTTGGAGGAATGTCATGCAGCATGACTTTATGACCATTAAGTGTTTTCTATTGAGCCTGATGGTGAACCAATTTGTAAAACTCCCACTTCGCATGGTTGCCTGGCAACATCACTTTAAAGGTATGCTGCACACCAGCTGGGCCATAATCGATGAATTATTCTGATGCTGCAAACACACATTTTAGTAAAAACAAGCGTATCAACATTGCAAATAAAGCATGTCCACATGAAATGAGACCATTTTATTTTACAATTGTAGCACCATTAAATGGTAAGTAAATGAAGGCTTATGACTTCTGATTTTCAGATATTTAACCTGAGAAATAACAATATCTCTCATCCAAAAGAGTTTTCAGAAGAGATTCTTACAATGTCTTTAACTTTTAAATTGGTCAAATCTGCAAATCATTCAACTTGTTTAATATAAAATTATCTGATATATTTTAATATCTCCATAACCTAAACTATTGCTTTATTACTGACAACAAAGTTTGCAACTCCATTGTTGACTTAACAGCAACACTGTTGTCAATTGTGTTCTTGTATGCTTGACAATGTATTTGGATATAATATTGTGGAGAGTGGCAGCCAACGGGACTGTGCGGTTGTGCAAAAAAAAACTGCATGCATGGGTTTACCACAAAGCTCATTCTCGTACAAACACCTGAAACTGGGTCACACAGGACCTGCAGGGGGGTGAAGGGGGCAGTCTTAAATGATAGGCGCTGCATTTCCTCTGAAATATGCTGCCTTTTAGATTTGCACATTTTGCATGCAATCGGAAATCAAGGTACAGTTCCGAGGTTGACTTTCTCTCAGCGCTGGCTTTACCGCAGAGTTACAACGTGCAACAAAACAGACACTTTTACACTGATCTCCACACCTGTTTTGATATTACAAGTTCTTCTTTTAGTTCTTTTGTCGGTGTTCAATGTATGATCACTGCTAAAAATGAGCTGGGGTTGCTAATTTTGCTAATTTGATGATTTTGTCACCACAATGCATATGGTTTGTGTAGAAAAGCTATGCGATTGCTATGTCCTGGAAGGTTATTATGGGTGTTTTGGGTGAATTGGTTACTAATTCAAAGGAGCTCAACTCTACCTGTAAATTTCTTTTATATTCTGGTCTCTAAGAAAAGGCCCAAGTCCTTTAATATGTTAAATAATGTTCACACAATTCAGTAAAGTGCCTAGGACAAATGTCATGGGACAAGTTATATGCCAAAATTTTATTGGTTTGACTTCCAATACAAATGTATGAGCCAAGTAATAGTCAGGGGCGTGTTTACCATTTTGGGGGCCCTAAGCAAAGTCAAGACCTGAGGCCCCCCACACATTGCCTAACATTTTTGTTTGAATTGCACAGCAGTATTGAGTACATGGAATTAATGAGACGTATAAATATAAACTGTATTTATTTTACGTTGAACCACATAACAGCACAAAATTCTCTCCAGTTTGTTATAAGAATAAACCTTCTTGGTTTTGGGATGAAAAAGTGTCCTTTGTTTTATTCAGAATAATACAGAATGCTTTTAGCTAAGTAAAAGGTGCAAGATTCTTCTTTTCATAGCATTGTTTTGCTGTATTCGTAAAATTAGTATTAGATTTCTTTTCTTTTGCTTTCTTTCGTTTTTGAGCACCGCTTTGATACGTGCACTTCATTGCGTATATCTGAGTGTCTAAATCAAGCGTCAAATGATTTTACCGCTTGTAGCCACTAGGGGGCCCCCAAGCTTGCGGGCCCAACGCATTTGCGTGGTGGTTAACAACGCTACTGGCAGGGGCGGACTGGCCATCTGGCGTACCGGGCGTTTTCCCGGTGGGCCGCAAACGTATGGGGCCGGAACAGAGGCAGTGGCCGCTAACGTATGGGGCCGTAACGGATGCGTTTGCCGCTAACGTATGGGGCCGTAAAGGAGGCGTTGGCCGCTTAGACGGACGTATTATAAATGCGAATGCACGCAATGCGAATGCAAAAGACACGTATGCATTGATTGGATCGTTTGAAATTGAAGGCCTAGCCAATTGGACAACGACACTCAGTTTAGCCCCGCCCCCAGGATGAATAAGTCATGCAGAGAGATGACATTTGGAGGGGAGGTTAACATTTTTGATGAAAGACTATGAGAGGGAACATTTTTATACGGATAAACCATTTATAACATTAACATTAATAGTTTAATTTTGATTAATATGAATAACATGGCAATATTCCATAAACATATGGATAGTCAGTTTTGATTTTATGGTGACTGTAGTTAACTCAGAAAAGGCACATGCATTGCACATGTGCCGATGTACATCTATGTATCCCATTTAACGACCCATGTGAAATCCATAAGATCATCTAATGAAATGTTGTCAACAATACATTTGAAAAAAGTCAAATTCATGTTGTTTTCTATAAGGAAAGAGCCATGCTAAATGCTAAAGGTTACTGTTCTTTACACTAACTTAGGTATTTACTGTGGGTGTGTGTCAATCAGCTCCCCATGTTGTGAATCAACCTTGACTACAAACTGCAGGTGTGTTGTCAAACGTCACCACTGGCATTTATCTAGAACTGGCAGAACTGAGTACTTTGACTTTATTTTTTGATACGGGTCAAGGAAAAACTATTCTGTTGCATATCTGTGCATATAGTCACATTTTAAATGTAAGCATTAAAGGGATACTCCATTCTCCATTCCACTCCATTCCAATTCTGTCATGAATTACTACCACACAAGTTGTTCCAAACCTGTATTAATTTCTTTGTTCTGTTGAACACAAAGAAAGATATTTGGAAGAATGTTAGCAAATGAGATTTCTGGGACATTATTTACTACCACAGTAGGAATAAAATGGTAGCCAAAGTTGCCCCAGAACCATTGTTTAAAAGAACAGAAAAAAACTGTACTACTATGGTAGTCAATGATGTCCCAGAAATGTCAGCTGCTAACATTTTTCCAAATATCTTTCTTTATGTTCAACAAAACAAAGAAATTTAAACAGATTTGGAACAACATCAGTTTTCATTTTTGGGTGGGGCATCCCTTTAAATAGAGTGCTATTCTGCCATCGTGCCAAATCGTTCTCGTTGCTTAATCGTTCCACTCCGTGCCAATCTGGGCCAACCGGTACGTAAATGGTTTCATTTTCCACTGCAGGGCTGATAACGAAAATCTTTAGAATGTAAACACAAACACGTCATGCGCTGCCTTGGTAAAACAAGAGACTGAGCTATAATGTCTCTGCACGCATTCTTTTAGCACAATTCAGCCGGAATTCCGAGCCGAGAACAGTTTGTATTCGCACCATTTCGAACCAGGCTCACGTGGAAACATAACTGTGACCGCTCGGCGCGATGTAAAGCACTCATAGATCGTTCCCCCCGTCTCGTAATGTCTGTGTACATGTGTATGTACATGTGTATATAAAATATAATAAACATTGGTCTTTTCTTACGTTCTCACGTTTCATGATGTTTATTGAGTTAGCTATTGCGATTTTGGTTTGAGAGCATCACCAAAAAAATGTCATGTGTATTGCAAGCGAACTTTACCATAAATTCATGATGTATTAACCCGGCTTCACACAGCACGCGTAAGCAGAGCGTGAGCAGCGCATATTTTTTTCGGCGCAAATGTTAACAGATGAGAGCATTCATACAGCACGTGTAAGCAGTGCGTGCTCGCGGAGCAGAAGCGGCGTGTAAGCAGCAGTGCAGCGATCATTTCGGCGCCGAGTCTATTTTTGCTGCACAGCTCATGCTCAATTAAAGCGACAGTGAACTGATTCTGGCCAAAATACACATGAATTTACACTAAAAGTTACATTTGCCATAGACGCGCAGTGATGATCACATTACATTTCTTAATCGGTTATTCCCAGTTTGCTTAAACATCAAAAGCAAGTATTAAACTATATATGATAGAAGTGATGTCACGCTGACATCACGCAACAGCACGTGCAAACAGGTAGCGACATGGATGACACGCGTCTCATTGTGGAGGTGGAAAAACGGAAAGTTTTATATGACCCACAAAACAGTCTTTATACAGTCTGCTATACAAAAGCCGTGGTTTAGCTGCGTGCTGCTAACGCTGCAGGTGTACAAGGAAAATGGCGACGCGCTGCTCCTGCTCTGCCTACGTGCTGCTCACACTCTGCTCTGCTTACGCGTGCTGTGTGAAGCCGGCGTTAGAATGGTGGATTCACACGGTACGCAGCAGTTGCGATTGTCCAGTTCATTTTCAAAGGGAAACATGCGCTAAGCGGCAAAACGCGGGCCACTTCGTTGGTGGTGCTCGTGCATCCAAAATCCTGCAACTTCCACAGGCACGGCTCTTTGCGGCAGGCGCAGCTGAAGATAAAAATATTTTATCTTTTTGTGAACGGCATCGGCAGCCACATCGGGTTAAAGGCGGCAATTCTACCGCGTACCGTGTGAATCCACCATTAGTTGGTGCACTAGTACAATTATTATCTGTACCCTTTATAGTAAAGTGTTATCTTTTTTACTTTGAAAAAACAACCTGATCTCACAGGAACTCGTACGAAGTGGCTAATTGTTTCACTCAGTACGAAATGAATCGTACAAAAACGCACGATACGTAGAAACACGCCATACTGAAGCCCCTCCCCTGAACTTAACGTAACTAGCGTGAAAGTGAATTAAAATGTAAGAATGAGATTGTACGTATTCATATGACTAAGCCACCTCCTAAAAGTTACAAATTGCCATGAGACTGTGTTGGAAAAACACTATTTTTCCCATTAAATAATGTTTTGTATATTATTGTGTTAATAAGATAACTTAAACCATAAACATGTTATTAATGTTGCATTTTCTATTATTTTGTCCACTTAAAATAGTCATTACATTTAGTTACTAAAATTACTTTGTTTATCAGTCAGGATTTGACCTCAGGGTTTGCCTTTCATTTCTTGCAGCGTGATTATGTTTGAATGTAATGACCCTCAGCTTTTGTACTATAGTAATAACCATCTCAGTCATTTGTGTGCTGGAAAAGCACTTATACATAAGCACAGGTTCTTTGTATGCCTTTGTAAAATGCAAAGAGATCATTAGGATTAGTCATACTGATATACCTTTGACACATTCTGTGACTCATCATGGAAAAAGACCTCAAGCAAAACTCCATTTGATTGCACTGCGTGTTTGCCTTTAGGCGAACATGCACATAAACATTTTTGTTTCAATCACATGAATTCCCATCAAGCTCTTGATGTGTAACCCAAGGTTAGAGAAAGAATTAGACAAATTGCACAAGAATGGATTACACAAGTTCTTCCAGTTAAACGTTTGGTGTCCCATATGAAGTGAGTGAGGACATAGTTTAAACGGCCTCTTTAAAAATATTGATTTTTATAACCTAGCAAATGATTTTCCACAATTTCCACAATTTCTCTTAACAGGCAATTCAGTCACACTGCTGGATATGTCACTGTGCATGGGGAATTCCAATGATCTGTGTATTTGTTTCTGTGTGTGTTGCACTGTCATTTGTATTCACTGTGAATGACTGTTATCTCAGCATGCAAACTGTTTAAACAGAAATGGTTTTGAGGAAACAGTTTCATATTCATTCATGTTTCCTATAAAGAAAACTAAGCTATACATGCACGCCACTAAGTGTCCATTTACGTTCATGTACCATACTGGCGTCGCCACATAGACCAAAAAAGTATATGCGATTAAAACTCTTTTCAATCCTAACTGAATTTAATTTTCATATTTACCGAAGATAAATATTTTTTGCGTATTAACAGATACCATTGTGAAACAATTATTTCTATTCTCCTGTGCACTACTCTTAAAATGAAATTGATAAAAAAAAACATATAAAAAAAATGATTTAATAAAAAACAACAATAAATATAAACAACAGAGAAAGTCATATACAGGTTTTGTACAACATGATGAAATTACGACAAATTGTTTTTGGGGGGATGAACTTTCCCTACGAATGCAATAGTTTAAGTAATGATCTATGTACACAAACAAGAAAAATAGTACAAACATCATTTGATCGTCATATAAAAGGTAATCAAAATGTCAGTTATCTTATTCATGATCTAAAAGATGTTTAACGCGCATACTCAGAATTCAGCATTCATTACAATCACATTAGTTAACATGGGAGTTATTTTCCCTAGAGCTTTAATTAATTAGCTGCATACTAAGATTAAATGGTGCTTTTGGCAAATCCAGAGGATTTTATCATAAATATAAATTAAAAACAAAACAATCGCTTCATTTCTGAGCTTTGGATTCCATTCAGATAATTAAAATGAAATGTATTCAGACACAGGATTTGTGTGCGTGTACTGTATGTGTGTGTGGAAGAGTGTGGAGGACTTTCGCTGGGGGTCTCCCAGTCATCTGCCAGCTCCCTCACTGGTTTCCATGGCAACAGAAATATAGAGTGAAGGCACCTATGCAATGCAACAATTACAATTCCTTTACTCTCCGTCCCATCCCCCCATATTTCCACCTCCCCATCCCATACTTCCATTATATTTTGCCATTTATTTCCACTCACACTTTTCCCAAAAGAAAGATGAAAATAAAAATCTTATTAAGCTCGTTGAGTACTTAAATAAGACAGGCTACAGAAGTGCAAAAACTTTTACAAAATTAAAGAATTATTTATTAATATTTTAGTTACACTTAACAACAAAGCTGTATTTGTTAACATTAGTTAAGGCATTAGCTAAACTAGCAATAAACAATACTTCTACAGCATTTATTAATCTTAGTTCATGTTAATTTGAGCATTTACAAATACATTTTTAAAATCAAACGTTGTAACTTTTAACATTAGGTAAATGTTCCATAAACTAACATGAATAATTGTATTGATATAAGCTAACATAATACTAATATAAATACATGCTGGAAAACTATATTGCTCATTGAATAGAAATAATGACAAAAAGAATCCAAAGGATGAATTTTTCTATTGAAAACAAGGGTTACCTCTGATATCGCTGACAAATAAATGCATATTATAATCAGAATTGCATGTAAAACCATTATTATGTGAACTATAATATGATAACTATTAACTCTGTCATTTCAAACCTGTATGACTTTCTTCTGCAGTACGCGAAAGAAGAAATGTTGAAGAATGTTGGTAACCGAACAACAGCGGCAACCATTTACTTCTATTGCATGGACAAAAAACCAATGCAAGTGAATGCGTACCGTCATTGTTCGGTTACCGACATTTTAAAAAATATCATCTTTTGTGTTCTGCAGAAGAAAGTCATACAGGTTTGAAATGACAAGAGGGCGAGTAAATGATGACAGATTTTTCATTTTTGGGTGAACTATCACTTTAATACTTTGTTGACCTGAAGGAAGGATAAAAAACGCCTTTGATATTACCAGATGTTATTGATCTCTTTTTTTTAATTGCTCTTTTAAAACAAAATATTTTCTTAGCATGCATGTGTTTTACATCTCAAGTGTTTATGTTTAGGATAATATGAGTAACTGCATTTGTAGGGTTAGAAATATGAAACATAATGTTACAAATCTAAAATAGCCCAAATTTGTACATATGTTTAAAACATTGCAGTGGTCGTATTTAGTACAAATGTTATTTAAAAACAATAATGAATTACTGCTACTAATAAAATGTTGACAAATATTTCTCTTTTCGTGCCAGTTCCCCACCACCGTGTGTGATGGTCAGGCTGAGCTAGTTAAAATGATTCGTTACACAATCTAATTGAGGCAATTATCTCCATTACTCTCGTTTTCCCTAACGCTTTAGGTCATGTGAACCTCCTCATCTCTATTTTTGTGATTTATCGCCACCTGCTGGCTGAACCCTTCAACTGTCAGGCTTTGTTCATTTCAAAGAACCGGTTCAAATGAACAACCGATTACAATCACTGTGCAGTGTGCGCGTCACGATATTACTGTTAAAACGAGTAACAAGGGAAATTTTGGTTGTGTTTCTTGAAATGTAGAGAAAAATATATATATGCAAGATTGCTGTTTTCAGGAAATTAAGATGGGATATTTAATATTAATATCACTGCATTCCAATAAAACCAGAAAACTATATTTGTGCAGGTGGCAGAGCGCCTGATATTTAGCAATTCGGCAAACCGCAGAGTTTCTGCTGCCTTTAAGTGAGGTGAGAAACGCGCGCACACACACGCACAAACACACGCTCACACACACACACACACACACACACTAACGCGTGACGTACGAGCATCCTGGTTTTTTGAAGTTGTGAACGGAGACAGAATATCATTTGAAGAGCAGCGTTGATGTGCAGTGCATTGGGTAAGTGTTTATCTACAATTTACCTTTTTCTTTTTCATTCTACTTTTTTAACCTGAGGTTATACTTACGCTTAGTTTAAATGCAATAAGTATCAGCTTTTACATAATCTATTCAAAATCACAAGGACATATGATGGCCACAGGTAGAGGCAGTGATGCCGATGAGGCTTCCAGCAATAAGATGTTAAAACATTCAACATTCTGCCTCATTTTCCAGTTGACTGCGTTTGCTGTTTGCGCTGCAGTTGCAGGAAACCACAAAACAGTGTGGAAGTTCACTTTGTTTTTGAGAACTTGATCTTTTGAAAACACAATGCGATCTTTTACACAATAAACGCAATAGACTGTGTTGTGAACTTTTAGAGAACAGGCTGCGTGTGGGACATATAAAAAAAAGAGGTTTTGTAGTTTTAAGAAAATAAATAACAAGCCCATTGCCCACACAAGCGTAGTTACTTGGGATCACAAGATTTTGTTGTATTTCCAAACGTAAATCTGGATTAGTGCACCTATAATAGGATTTGGTGCCATTTATCCTTTATTTGAGCATTGCTTTGTTGGACTTTTCCCATGCATTTGAACCTTACACACATTGAATACAGATTTTATTAAAATAACACTCCAGACATCCCTTCAATGTTCTCTTTGTTTGTCATGAAACACATTCAAGAATTATATATTTTTCCATGTAACATGATTTAGATTGCATAACAGTCGGTGTATTGTGATGTTTTCCTAAACATCTGGGTGATATCCAGTAAGTCTGAAACACATCAATTAACAAGAAGCAAACATATAAACTTGTGTGTCTGTGGCCTTTTGTAACATGATGTAATGCGTGTAAAAATAGAGGAACTTAAAATGTCGGGCACTGGAACATGTTACTCAGGTCAGGCTGCCGTTTCCAACCACACATTTTTATCAAGAACACAAATCTTTTCAGAGGCAACCTGTGTAACAAGTAGGGCTGGGCGATATGGCAAAAAAGTAAACTCGATAGTTTTTTTCTATATTGATCGATAACAATATTTATTTCGATATAAATTTAATTAAAAACTGTATTTAAAATCTATTTTAAATACAGTTTATTAACAAAAGTTAACCTTTAACCAGTTAAAATTAAATTAAATTAATGCACTGTTGCAACACAGAGGATATTAGGCCATAAACAACATGTACCAGTTCATTCACTCTCATTTTGACTCAATTGACTCGTTAAGTAAAGGGAGTGTTCATTCAGTACAGGTACATTCAACCAATGAAAGGGCTCCGTTACTGTGTACATTCGAACGCTATTGGCTCAGCACCTGCGCACATACATAACGCTGCAATAATGTCTTGCTCGAGTAGTGGGATTCATTTAATGCATTCTGTGAACCTTAGTCTTTCAAAAAGACATCTCACATAAACTGTAGTACATTTCTTTAATCATGCAAGCATCTTACATACAAGGATCAATATTTTAATGTGCACACAAACTCATGCACACAACATTACATCTCTAATCTGTACAGGGCAGCGCTGGTTTGTTTCATAAGCACCAGCTCATGTTAGCAGATATGTTAACGATGGATATAAAAACGTTTGTGCTTGAGTTTCGAAGTAACTCGCTTGCAATTGCGCCTCAAGTTTGTTTTGTTTAACCGGCGATTGCGAAAAAAAATAAGACACTTGATAAACCGCGTGATGACAACTCGAGGTTAGTTTCACCTTTGTTTCCGCTTCCAGTCATGTTTTCCTCCTCATGTCGAGTTTTCTTTGCCAAGTGCAGTATGAAATGGACTTTGTACATTGACGCGCATGATAAAAGCTGCACGCTGACTGACTGTTGTTATGTTTATTTCTGCGTTCTGTTAGACTGTACAATTAATCCATATCGAGTCAAAATGCCAATAGCTTATCATCGTTTTTGAAATACATTCTATCGCGATTCGATATGATATCGTTTATCGGCACAGCCCTAGTAACAAGTGTAATGCGTGTAATTGTATGTTATTCAAACTTAATATTCAGGTAGTGTTTGGGAAACCTATTTGAAAACAATCATGTTTAGAGTTTTATTGTTTATACTGACTCATAGGCTTGTGTACCGGTTTTGTAGACAGTAAATGTATTTAAAGAGGTAGTTCGCACAAAAATGAAAAATCGTTCATCTTTTACTCACCCTGTTGTCATTTTAAACCAGTATGACTTTCTTTAGAAAAACACAACAACCGGTGGTCCCCATTTGCTTCTATTGAATGGACACAAAACCAATGCAGGTCAAGGGGGACCAACTGTTTTCTGTTACCAACATTCTTCAAAATATTTGTTGTGTTCTGCAAACGAAAGAAATTCATATATGTTAGAAATAGACATGTGCCGATATTCGGTAATGCGATTAATTGCGGTAATGAATTAGCACGATGTTATTATCGCGGGCACTTTCAAATACCGCGAAAATATATAGATTTTTTTAGAACGTGTATTTGTTTATTTTTCATCAACCGGATAAAAGTACACTGCGTGTATGCTGCGTAGGAATGCGCACTCTGATCTAAACAATCCCGTTCCCCAGGTGGAGATGCCTACGTGTGTGTGCGCGCGCTGCTGAGCAAAAGACGCGTGCGCACTCTGACGTAAGCAGTACCACATGGAGAGGAAGCATGGCGGAAGGAGGAACGCTGCCGACGATTTATCCCCCTTCTAAAAGGGTGAAGTCTGAGGTTTGGAAATATTTTGGGTTAAAAGTAAGCCGAGTAATGAAATATAACAGTGTGGCAGAATAATTATTTATAATTATACGTTGATGGAACGCAATAAAGTCATACACAGTCTCAAAGTGCGAGTGAATTTGCTGTTTATAAATGTTTAGCTTGCTATAATAGTTAACACACTGGCTTGGCTTGTTATTCAAACAATAATAATAATAATAATAATAACATGAATTGTAGTACTAGCGTTGTACAGACATAAGTATATTTAAAAGCAGTTAACAAAAGTTGTTCTTTTGCAGTTTGCACTTTATTCTGTTTGAATAAACTCACTTTATACATCATTACTGTGTGTTGTTTTATTTATATTTAAATGTTTGAGGTTCTCTTTATTATTTAAAATAAAGTTATTATCAAGAGGAAAACACTGAAATTGGTTTATATTTTCAACCTGCATTTCTCATAGAATTGAATACTGCGATAATACCGTTTACCGCGATGAAACCTTAATCAATTAATCGCAGCATGGAAATTTGATACCGGCACAGGCCTAGTTAGAAATGTCAAGAGCGTGAGTAAATGTTGACAGATTTTAGTTTTTGGGTGAACTATCCCTTTAACTTACCATTTAAGCAATACGACACATATCAGCATCAGCACCATCGAGTGCTGCCGATAATCACAGCGTGCTTATATACAGCCATAACAGCACAACTGCAAGTATAATATTCAATATCTTTTTTCATGAATTCTTGGATCAAGAACATGATAAATGCTTCTCTCTCCATCAACAGGTACTGTATTGTCTAAAATGTAAATGCTTTTACAACAGTTCAAAAGAAAGTGAAAGTCAATAAGTAAATCCACTTGTATGAGTACACACGAGCATGACTGAGCAAGTGCAAGTACCTGCGACTGTCATGTCTAAATCAATAGCTTTGTGTCTGTATTGTTTTAATGGTTACTATGGCAGTCTGATACAAAACAGTTAAGCATCTTAGTGCTTTTGTGGTCTTATCAGCACTTTTGGAAAACCTCTCATCCAGATCAATGGAACTAACTGTTGAAAAACTACAAATTTCTTTAATATGCTTTTTGCATATTTGCGCATTATCTGAAACAGCATCTAAACATAACCTGCAAAGGTCTGTCAGCCATACAAACCTTTAACGTTTCCTATAATGTTCCTTCCTATAATGTTTCAGTAGAAAAAAACAAAACGATACTACTCGACTGTCTTGTGTTTAGAAATGTTGTGGTTTTAAAGCCATTGGGTGTCATTCAGGGGCGGTTCTAAGGTGAGTGGATATCCAGGGCTTAGCCCAGTGACCGCCACATAGGCTATGTGTTCCAATAGAGTGGCGTAGCAAGTCAGGTTCGGGCCCACATGCAAAAACTTTTAACGTTCACCCCCGTCTGTTCGGGACTGCATTGCTGGACATCGGTTTGTTATTTAAATGTTAACGCTTGTCAATCACGCTCAATAATGGCAGACCCCAAGGGAGCGCAAACTCCCAAGTAGGGTTGGGAATCGTTTCAATTTTATCGATTCCAATTCTGATTCTGCTTATCGATTTCGATTCTTATCGATTCCCAGTTTCGATTCCACAGTTGAAGTAAAACATTTGATATCAACCTGTATGGTCATTTAGCCTGCTTATTGACTTGTTTGCAAAATATATTTATATATTTATGAGCACCGTTTTGTATATATTTACACATAGAAACACACCTTTTCTGAATTTATTACAATTTGTATTATCATAGTTGAACTACATCATGGTTAAACTGCAGTTACTATAATGCAACTATGGTTAACTTGTGATTCCTGTGCTTTAATGCAAATTCTATAGCTAAACTATGCTTACTATAGTAAAAAATATTGATAATTTTCATAAGGGCTTTTATTGAGATATCAGCAGATCATGGAACGCATGTACTTTTCTGAAAATATGCACACAGGAATTGATAAGAGGAATTCAAATTTTAATATCAAGTATCCGATTCCTATTCCTTTCGATTCCGATCCGATTCCTAGCCTTTCGATTCCGATTCCAAATTGGAATTGATTTTCGATTCCCAACCCTACTCCCAAGTGCCAGAAAGAGGAAGAAAGCGTTGGCGCCAATATCCCTGTGGTTAGTGCGCTGACATCTAGTGCCAGTGCCCTTGCAGCACAATCCGAGTTCGATTCCCGTCTTAAGTGTCTTTTGCCGGTGTTGTACCGAAATTCGACCCCCCGTGAGATTACGACTACGACCTAACCTTCGTAGGGGAAAACAGGGGAGTCGTAATTTCACGGGGAGTCGGATTTTGATACAACACCGGTCCCACTCCCCTGTCTCTACTCAAAGCTTTCCTGTCTTTTCTCCACTGTCCTATCAAATAAAGGCAAAAAAGCGCCTAAAATATAACTTAAACAAAAAAAGAAAGAGGGAAAAAGCAACGCAGACAGTGTTTTGCACGTGTTTTTACACGCAACGTGAATGACCCTAACATTTCTATGATAAAACATTTAGCAACTTTCATCGTGCTGGCTCTTTCACAGTTAAAGCGAACCTTAACCTCGGCTTCTGTCCATAGCAAATCCCACTTTCTTTCATTTGTTTGGCCACCTCAATTAGATTGATATTGACGAGCTCATATAAATTAAACTTCATTCAGTTTCGACACAGCAAGGTAAACAAGTAATGTTGTACAATATACATTATGCAATAATAAGAGTGTAAATGATTATATGTATAGATAGACCTACTAATAAGACTTCTCTACTACCCTTAACCTCACAATACAGTCACCTTTATTATAAACACCTGTTAGCCATTTTCAAATATTTTCTTCATTTTGTTGAAAATAAATGCTTGTGTGATCTGATATGTGATGTGAATGTAGTTCGGCAAAAGGTGGAATCGATCTTGCGCTCATATGTACCATCAGTTCTACTTGCCACGAGTCTTACTCACTACGCCACAGAAACTACTGGGAGAGTGGCGTTGTTTTTACACTCTGAATGTTTTTTTTTGCAAGAATAAAGACCCGCTCACGTTTGCCCGTGGGTAGACACACAAACGACGCAAAATGTAAACGGCCCCTAAATGATTCGTACATTTGACTTTCTACTTTCTACCTAATTCACAACACGATGAATAATTCAAACATGAATTTGTTCTTAAAGGTGCAGCTTGTAACAATTTTGCAGTAAAATATCCAAAAACCACTGGGCTAGTGTTATATATTTTGTTCAGCTGAGTACTTGCAATATCTCAAATGTTTCCAACTACTTGTAAATCGTGAGAAAATCGCCATTCTAAACAGTGACACGGGGCTGTGCAGTCGCCTGTCAATGGCGTCATATCCACGTTCCCCTTTGTTACCACCTTTACTGACGTAGAAACTGCATGACAACAGTGTCGTGGACAAATGTGGGAGTAGTGTCTAGCGTCTAGCAAGCCACTAGCTTTTTTCGAACAGTCACTTATTTATGGACCACAATTATTCGCAACATTTATAAAACTTTACCTCATCTGCTAACATGATTTCTCATTCCCGTCTGATTGATGGCCATCAGCGGTGGAGTTGAAGACATCAGATCCCATCATTCCACGCTCCTTCACAGCGTCATCAAGCTACGGCATTGTTGTCGTTTTGATCGTGCACCCTCTAGCGGAGGTTTTTACAAACTGCACCTTCAACCACATCCTAACGTTAGTGAATTTGGAGTATTCTAAATGAGCGGCCCGGTGCACAAGTTTAGTCATTTGCATAAAACACACCCAGTCCATCTCCAAATTAGGGCTTTCCGCCTAAGCTATCCTTTACCACCTGTCGTCACTCAAGTCAAAGATACTCCAGGCAACCCCATGTGACGCTGTCTACAGACACACTCTCGCAAGTAATTCCAGGTGCGCAGTCCTCAAAATCAGTTCATACACAATACAACACCTTTTATACAGACACGCAGTTTACAGAGTTCTCGTTAGCCGGCTATATAAGTGCTGTTGTTCAGAGAAACATCGCAGCTCGAGAGGGAGAAAGAAAGACACTGGTGATTTTTGCGTACGTGCACTGTCAGAAAAAAAGTGCCAAATTTGTACCTTTAGGGGTACAATGGCTTGTCACTGGGGCAGTACCCTCAAAGGTACACATATTGTACCTTTCCTCATGGATACCCAGAGAGAAAGCAACCATTGAATCAATGTTAAAAATAGTTGATTTGTCAATGTTAATTGCATTGAATCAATATCACTTTTGCACCTGAAATTAATGTTGAAAAAATGTTGAAATTTCAACAAATCACCATTATTGTGATCAGTGTTTGCTTTAGTTGGGCTCTTGACTCTTGAGTTTAATGTGAAGTTTTCTTTACTGTCTAACACATATGTTGTGGCAAAGAAAACTAAGATCCAGCGAGATCAGAAAATGACCATTATTTCATCACAATGAAATTCTGTAAGTTACTTTTGAGTGTGATATGATATGTTATTAATATGTGAATGTGCAGTTATGATACAGCTTAAAGAGTATAAAGCAGTGTTATGGACGACTAACAGGATAAATTATTTTCACAAAATTGTTACTTTTCTGAATCAGGTAGACACGAAGAATCGGTGTATGAATCTCAACAATAGTGACAATCATCAAATTAAATCAGATAAACAGATCAACTGCAATGCATGCTTGGAGTCATGAATGAGTTTTGTACTATGATGTTACCCAGCATGCATTGCATCATGAAGCTTTCTTTCTGTTGATTGTCCTCATTGTTGAGATTCATACACTGATTCTTCATGTCTAACTGATTCAGAAATGTAACAGTTTTGTGAAAATCATTTATTCTGTAAATTGTCCATAAAACGGCTTACATCTTTTTAAATTGTGTCATAATGTCACAGTGGTATTGGGTGGTAAGACAAAGACACACAGGAATGGAGGACCCAAACGCAGGTAGGGGGTTAATACAATACTTTAATAAATAATAACAAAGAGACAAAACAAAAACGAATGAAACGAATGACAATAACCCAGCACAAGACAGAGGACGCAGGAGCATTAAAAAAGGGGACAAATCTGGACTGGAAAGGCCGGCTGCAGCGGACTGGAATGGCAGGCTGCACCAGACTGGAATGGCCGGCTGGATAGCCGGCTGCACCGGACTGGATGCCGGCTGCACCGGACTGGAATGGCCGGCTGCACCGGACTGGAAAGGCCGGCTGCACCGGACTGGAATGGCCGGCTGCACCGGACTGGAATGGCCGGCTGCACCGGACTGGAACGGCCGGCTGCACCAGACTGGAATGGCCGGCTGCACCGGACTGGAACGGCCGGCTGGATCGCCGGCTGCACCGGACCGGATGCCGGCTGCACCGTACTGAATGTACGGCAGGGCTGGGCAACCGGCTAAGCAGGGCTGGGCAACCGGCTAAGCAGGGCTGGGCAACCGGCTAAGCAGGGCTGGGCATCGACAGGACAGGCCAGGATGTCGGTGGCTGGGCAGCGCTCTCTGGCAGCTGGGCAGCAACTAGGACAACGGCTGGATCGCCGGCAGGACAGGAACAACACATAGGACGGTGTGTCGACTGGACAGGTCTGGGTACCGGTTGGGATGCCGGCAGGGATCTGTGGCAGGAACAGGACACCGGCGGTCTCGACCCTGGAGGGGAACCCGACGACCTCAACCCTGGAAGGGAGCCCAGTGGTCTCGACCCCAGACGGGGTTCCGGCGGCCTCGACCCTGGAAGGGAGTCCGGCGGCTTCAACACTGGAAGGGAGTCCGGCGGCTTCGACCCTGGAAGGGAGCCCGGCGGCATCGACCCCTCCCGCTGCGATCCCGCTGTCTGCTGGGTCCAATAATGGCTGGGTCATTCTGTCACAGTGGTATTGGGTGGTGAGACAAAGACACACAGGAATGGAGGACCCAAACGCAGACGGCAGGTAGGTAACACAATACTTTAATAAATAATAACAAAGAGACAAAACAAAAACCCACGAGGCGGTAAAACAAGAACACAAGCATTCACAAAACCAGGTAAGGAGAAACTAAATACCTGGACACCATACAATGCTACATATAACATTTACCTTGGGGTACGAATAACAAACTAGACTAACAAAGACAGGAACTCACCCACATGAAACGAATGACAATGACCCAGCACAAGACAGAGGACACAGGGGCATTAAATAAGGGGACAAATCAAGAGGGAACAGGTGTGGGGAATGAAATCATTACAAGCAATAATGAGGCAACGAAAGGGCGGGAACAGGGACAGGACCGGAGAGAGAGTGTATGGAAGGCCAACAGGGCCAAAACTCTCCCCCCACATGAAACATGGGGTTCTGCCATGATCCCGCCACTAGACCAACAGAAACATGACAAAAGCGGCAGAATCATGACACATAACTCTGCATTCACATATTAAAAACATAAGATACTCAAAAGTAATTTACAGAACTTCATTGTGATGAAATAATGATCATTTTCTGATCTCACTGGATCTTAGTTTTCTTTGCCACAACATATGTATTAGACAGTAAAGAAAACTTCACATTAAACTCAAGAGTCAAGAGCCCAACTAAAGCAAACACTGATCACAATAATGGTGATTTGTTGAAATTTCAACATTTTTTCAACATTAATTTCAGGTGCAAAAGTGATATTGATTCAATGCAATTAACATTCACAAATCAGCTATTTTTTTACATTGATTCAATGGTTGCTTGCTGTCTGGGTATCCATGTGGAAAGGTAAAATATGTGTACCTTTGAGGGTACTGCCCCAGTGACAAGCCATTGTACCCTTAAAGGTACAAATTTGGCACCTTTTTTCTGACAGTGTGTGCTTTGAGCTGTTCCTATCTTTTTTCTTATATTTAGAATAAATTTTAGTACAAAAGTTTCAGTGAATCATGATTTGTTCGTGAAAACGTTCGTACGCAGGTTTCACGCACAAATTTGTGCATACGCATGCTTAGTGAATGAGACCCAATGTTTCTATTTTAATTCTACAAATTTTGCATCACTACTGTTAAAAAATGTAGGGTCACCTACTTTTTTATTATAATTATTTTTTCACATATCAGAATGACCCTAAACTCAGAAGTATGGAATAACAGGTATAACAATGGGTTATACCCCATAGTACATTTTCTAAAGAAACTGTGAGTGATGCTTTCGTGGCAAACCGCGGAACTCGGCACTAGGGTGATGACACTAATGAACTAATGAATCTAACCAACCCCCATGAGTCTAAGATGTTCTGATACAGAGTTATAGGTTTTGCTAAACGTTTGCTAGGCTAATGTGTTTGGTTGCTATGGGCATGGCTTGGCATCTGCACTTGATAATACTCTAACCCATGAGTGAAACAAACAACCCCCGTGTCTCTACGATGTTCTGGTGCAGAGATATAGGTGTTGCTAAACGGTTGCTAGGCTAACCTGTTTGGTTGCTATTGGTGTAGCTTGGCATCTGCACTTGATAATACTCTAACCTATGAGTGAATTGAACCACCCCCATGTCTCTACGATGTTCCTATGCAGAGGTATAGGTTTCTGATTGGTAGCCCGAGTAAAATGATCCCACCCCCTTGTCTCTAAGTGGTTGTACTGCTAAGATATTCAACACGGGACGTTTTACGCCTTATATGGGCATGCTTCCTGTGATTGGGAAAATTTGGGAGGCTCTTACACCCCAGGGGTACAACTTACACCCCATTGTGAGTGATGTTCTTACAGAGCCTGATAGCCTCTTCAAATCGTGTATTATTTTCATGTTTCTACGATATCCTCACTCGGAGCTACAACCCGTCAAAGTTGGGCGCAATGTCAAAAAGTCAATGGGATTTTTCGGGTGGTTTTTCGCCCTCCTATCGCACCCCACCCACCCAATCGCTTATAAAAGTCAGCACACCATTCCCGAATAGGCCCGTCGATGTGATGTATTCATTCATGGGTCTACGTCAAAAGCTGCGGGACAAATAGCGTACCAAACTTTTGACGGAACAAGAATAATTATAAGATGTATGTTCGAATAACAATAGGTATGCTTTTTCAAAGCATCACTAATTATGTTATGACTAAAATATTATGACATTATAAATCAAAACGTTTATATTAGATATGACTTTTATTATCTTCAGTGTAGCAGCACTGCCTAGAATTTGCAGAAATGTTCTCCTGGCATTCTTCTTGAGGTCTTAACCCTGGGGTGCCTTTTAAACATAATTTAAGGAGGATTATCTTTTAATGTTTTTTCTTCATATTTAGTCAAAGTTCAAAACCTATGATTGTACAAGTTGTCTACAAAATTACTTTTAGACATGTACGCGTATAATAAAAGCTTTATAAAGTCAAGAGAAACATTTCACTCAAGTGACTCATAAACGGTAGTGTATGTAAATTGGTGGTCTACAGTATATTAATATATATATTTATATAAATGTTACACTGTGTGTTGACTAACATCATGTAGATCCATTTTTACACACCACATCAATGACAATCACTGCTGGCTATCTAAAGTATTTCCACAAAACCATCTCTCCCATCTTTTAACACAAACTCATACATTTACACCTTGAGTTCTCCAATAGATATGTGTAATACTACAGCTCACAGTTATCAAAATCCATTTTCATTGCCTAGCTTGATTAAGTGATGTTTATCTTTGTCTTATCTTAATGGTCAATCAATAAATCACAGTTGGTCAACAACAGCATTGTGAGGTCAAATATTATCTTTCTTAATGGCCACTAAATCCACTATCAGGGTGATGTACTACGGTATACCCAATACCCATACACACATAGCTGGAGAAATGTTTCAAAGAGCATTGTGGTTGTTGAATGCCACAAAACAAACTTAGAATTTGTGAAAGACAATAAAAATTGCATTCATTCATGCAATTACAATTAAGGTCTGTGGAGCACAGCTTCGCAACCTCTTGAAGAAACGTACAGTAACTATCCTCAAAAGACTGTTTGAATATAGCAAACCCACAGACAAGAATGACATCTGTAACACGTGATCAGAAATACAACTGGAAATACGTTTCTAGGCAGATTACTTTACAACTTCATTATTTTTACAAATAACTTGCATTGAACCCAGACCATTTCTTTTAACAAGCCTTATAAATCTGACCTCCCAATAAGCTCGTGAAAGGTCACATTTATTTGTAGTTGAAGTCCAGTGTGTGACCAGTTCAATGGTGGGCTTCAATGTTTGATCCCACACTACCCCCACCCCTGCAAATCTCACTCTCACATGCTTTTCAACTTAGCAGGCCATAGAGTCTGTATTGACCTCACACTCTGTTTGATGAAACTTTAAATATCACTTTCAGAGAGCCAGTAAAAGCTTACTACAAAGTTATGACATAAAAGTGTCATGTGTTTGTGTCCTGCTAGGGTCTTTCTAGCTTTCTGCCAGTGTTTATGATTATTAGCAGGTAGGCCTAACTGTGAGAAGAGGCTCAATATCTTGGTTACAGTCTTTCCATGCTACAGGAAGTGTGGTTTGAGCTGTCAGTCAAACGACAGGAAATACTTGGCAGTCATACAGACACTTTCAGAGCAAAAAAGAGACTTTTGACAATTCACACCACCCAAAAAACAAACTTAGTTTTACACCGTTTTTATTGATCGAACAGCTGCAATGAGAGTCACGTTTAATGTTTAAAATCTGGTTGTGTGTAAATCAGAGTATGATTTTGTTGTTCTTGTAACCTTTTTTGGTGTATTACTATTTGTATACTATGATTTTATCATTAAACTGTGGTATTTTCATAAGGGCTACTTTGTATTGCTGATACTGACTGAATATTATTATGTCTTATATAGGCCTATATAACATATGTGTTGCTTGTTGACCAGTGGTTGGAAATCATTTTTATAAATATGACTTAAAAAATCCAGTTGACTTACAATGAAGGGGGATCTGAGACACCCATAGCGACCGTAAGACTTGACGTGCTATTTGACTTTAGGCTAGGCTAGTTAGCCTAGCATTAATAAGCAATTCCCTAAAAACCACCCTACCCACAACTCAATTCAGTCAAAGTCCATTTACGGAAGTCGTGCCACTCGGCAGCCATGTTTGCAACTGGGCAGTTATTTACATTATTTACGCAAAACCACAGTCCTGTCTACTTGAATGGGGGAAGGCAGATATTTCTAAAATCGCTGGCAAAAAGCACAATTAAACAACATATTTCCAATCAACAATTAAACATGACATGAACCGTATCATAACTTTGGTTTGCCAAGCTTAAATTGCGGGAAAAAAAAATCACCTTTTTCGAGGTCGCCTCATCTAATGCGCTTGTGCACAGGCTGGCAAGTGCCTCAGAGCCCCGCCCCAGAGAATCGTCAGTCTTTACTGATTGACGGTTGGCTCATTTTACTGAAAGGCGGGACTTCCTTCGCAAGAGCGGCCATATTGAGCGTTGCATTCCTTGCTATTCATTGTAGCGGCAGTGGCGCATCTTGTTAATATTAATATCTTTGGTTCAGTTCAAGTTGTCATGCTACCTCCTACATATTGGACAAATGTGAAAATGTAGTTTTGGTTCTCTTCTGTAAAACATAAATGGGTGTCCACTACAGCATCCATACAGTATACACTCAACACTCAAACTCCATAGGCTACTGCATGTGTAACCATGATGAGTGTAGACCGTATGATTGAGGAGGGAAGTGAATCCTGGTCGGCTGTTCATATGGGAGTTGTGTTTCACATCTATTAATAGTTCTTTCTATTTCTCTCCCGTCACCAGTTACCTCACGCTTATCAGCTGGTAAGTACAGAAGCGAACTTCTCAACATCTTTCACATTGTATAGCTGTCCAGCTGTTTAACAATTTACCTTAGTTGGTTTGTCTTCTGTGTTTATTATGTTTTGTAGCAATGTATTATTAACTGAGACATTACAAGTGTTGGTGTCATGTTAATCTGAAGGGTATGGAAAGAAGTTAAGGTGGTTTCTGTTGTTTCGATTTGGTTACAGATCACCTGTTACAAAGAGTATATCATTAAGAGCTTTGATGTGCTGTTAGTAGATTACCGTGTTGTTTACATGCGTCATTACCTGGGGTTTAAATTCTGGAGGTTAATTTAGTCAACTTTAGTAACTTTTTCACAACCTTAAAGGGATAGTTCACCCAAAAATGAAAATTCTGTCATCATTTAGTTACTCTCAAATTGTTCCAAACCTGTATACATTTCTTCATTCTGCTGAACACAAAGGAAGATATTTGGAAGAATGTCAGTAACCAAACAGATCTCATCCCTCATTTACTGCCATATTAGGGAAAATAAAGACTAAGGGAGTCAATGGGGGAGGAGATCTGTTTGGTTACTGAAATTCTTACAAACATCTTCTTTGGTGTTTAGCAGAACAAAGAAATTTATACGGGTTTGGAACAATCTGAGGGTGAGAACATGACAGAATTTTCATTTTTGGATGAACTATCCCTTTAAGCATTGTAATATCTGTTATGTTGTTGATAAAAGTTTAGATGTAACGATAAATTCTTTCTTTTTTCTAACATTAATTCTATTACAAAAATATACATTACTAATGACTATTACTATAAAATGTTTCAGGGCGATCATTTCTACACATGTTTAAACAGCATCATTGTACATTTACTGTTTATTTCTCTCATTTAACAATTTTTACCGCATTTAAAAAATAAGTGACATATCTTATATATATATATATATAAAGCTGTATAAAATCTATAAAATAAAACAGTAAAATACTGTAAAATTGTGTAAATGTGATCAAAACAGTTACTTACTGACTCACGTAAAATTATATTTTCTGTTTTTGTAGTCTTTTCCAAATTTGAGGGGGATCGATCATTACCCAGTTTTCATCCTGTCGTCGTACCTTCTAAAACAACGGCTTTATAAGACACACAGAATTGGCAAACTACCTACTCACTTCATCCGAGAAGATACTTGTGGGGGGCAAGGGACAAAGTTTCAACACTAAACACCCACACAGATGCACAATTGGGATTGTACAAGGTGTCAGATCGTGTCTGGAAGCCTCCGAAGATACAAGAATGGATGCTCCAAATGTAAAAACGTTTGAATAAGAAGACCGTACGGAATAGAGACGTATTGGAAATAAACACAGTTTTAAAGGACACTGTGTATCAGAAGCTAATAAGGTTCAACAGCCATGTCTCCATTCTTGAGGATTGGCTTCTCCAGCTTTGAGATGGACCCAGGACTTGCCTACCATGAGGAAGTTCTCAATCCATACTGTGCAGTCTACATGAAGGAGGCCGTAGAGACCGGTAAGATACTTTTGCAACAGATACTGAATATGTGGGGATATTTTTCCATGTAACTGCAAATATATTACCACAACAGATGTCAGAGATACCTCAATGTCTCTACCTCACGTCTTTTTTATTTGTATACTAACAGTTTTTAGCTTTATCGCAGAATTTTGTCCTGTTTATAGACAAATAAAAGTTAACAAATTCATTTATTTTCTAAGAATCCACTGGGCCAAAGTTGACCACAGTAGAAGAAATTACTCATTTCCTGTTGTTGCTCTTTAGGTCTGAAGACTAATGTTTGTAACACAAGCATGTTTCGTGTTTGTGCTTATTTAAATGAAAGGGAAATTATTGTTGTACCTGCCATTGTCAGTAAAAAGGTGATATCTGACACATTCTGCAATTTCAAAGAAAGGAACCTTTACTACTGAAGTTGCACTAGAACGTCATATTTCTGAGCATATGCTAATTTTTGTTTTATTGTGCACCGTCTATTTGCTCTTTGTCTCTATCAATTTCATTGTCCTACATAGCTAGTAAAATGTGGGTGTAAATCAGATACGATGTCTAAACAGATTATCCATATCAGATAAGATGTCTGAAAAGATAATATAAAACGATAAGCAACTGCACACACTCATAATATGTGAGCATTATTGCTGACACACGGATTTCCCAGCAACCCCCTTGGTTTCGTTTTCTAGAACCAACCACAACCACACAAAAATCTAAGAGCCAAATCATACTCAGACCTTTAACATTTACTATTTACTGTCAAGCAAAAGCTAGTCGATTCTTTACTTCACACAATTTTTTTGTATTTTTTGGATGTAAAATGAGCTCGACCTGATTTTGCCAGGTGGTTGATGTTCTCAGGGCAACATATTTTGTTGACCTAAGGACAACATTTTCATAAATAAGACCTAAACCCACATCAAACCCCAACCCTAACCATAACTTACCCCAAAAATCAGAGGGAAATGATAAGTGAAGAACAATGGTCTAGAAGCACCTAATCCTGGTTGGAAGATTACATTTAAAATAAACTTTAAATTTATTTCTGAAATCTGATTGGTTGATGTCCTTAGGGCAACATCATGTTGACCCTGGGACAACATTTAAATCAACCACTTGGCAAAAACAGGAGAGCCGTAAAATGACACGTTAAAGTAACATTAAATTGATGCAGCGTTCTTGCCGTTTTAACTTAGTAAATGTGACATTTTAAAACTTAAGAAAAAAAACAAAAACAAAGTGGTTTATCTAAAATAACCATATAGTTTTATTTGTAGTAAACCATATTAACCACAAAATCACCATGGTCTTATTACAGTAACCATGGTTTAACTGTTGTAATACAAATTGTAATAAATCTGCCAACATGGTTAATTCATTTTATTATAATAAAACCACAGTAACCTTTCCTAAGGGAAGTGTAGTGTTTTTGAGCATTTTGATGAGTTACAAACAAACAAAATGCTGCTTTGAAACAATATGAACTGTATTGTGAAGCGCTGTACATAAACACAAATAATATACATAAAACAATGTTTCTGCCTCAAGTTTTAAGTTGAACCAAATTGGCCTTAAAAGTCAAAACAAAAGTAACGATTTACTTAGCGATTCCCAAAAATTAAAATTCTGTCATCATTTACTCACCCTCTTGTCATTTCAAACCTTTATGACTTTTTCTTCTGCAAAGCACAGAAGAAGATATTTTAAAGAAAGTTGGTAACCGAACAGCACTGGGCCCATTCTATTGTATGGACACAAAACCAATGCAAGTGAATGGGGTCAAGTTAACAACATTTTTTTCAAAATATGTTTTGTGTTCTGAGGAAGAAAAAGTCATACAGGTTTGAAATGACAAAATGTTATATGGAGTCAATGATGACAGAATTTTTATTTTTTGGTTAACTACTAAGGCTTTAAAGCCTTTGTGTATAATGCATTATAAAGGGTTATTAAAGAGTATGATGCATAATATTTGATCATAATGTGTGTTGCAATACATTAAAATGTTGTTGTAAAGAATTATAACCAAATTAAAAATGCAAAGTGTAACAAGAAATTGATTTGTGTTATAATGTATTACCTGTAGTTATAATGCATTGTAATGTCTTATGAATAATTGTAAGGTGCATTACAAGGCTTAATAATACATTAAAACTACTTTTATAATCCATTATATATGCTTGAAGTCGTTGAAGTGTTACCAGTCAATTTCAGCTATTTTACATTTTGGCAAATGGTTGAA